>NW_022884802.1:0-103260 GCF_011952205.1 Bombus bifarius | reverse complement strand
TTACGTTATATGGTATAACGTTATAACGTATTACGTTATATGCTATAACGTTTTAACGTAGTACGTTATATGGTATAACGTTATAACGTATTACGTTGTATGGTATAACGTTATAACGTATTATGTTATATAGTATAACGAAATGACGTTTTACGTTATATGGTATAACGTTATACCGTATTATGTTATATAGTATAACGAAATGACGTTTTACGTTATATGGTATTACGTTATAACGTGTTACGCTACATGGTATAACGTTATACCGTATTACGTTATATGATATAACGTTATAACGTATTACGTTATATGGTATAACGTTGTAACGTATTACGTTATATGGTATAACGTTATACCGTATTACGTTATATGGTAAATCTAAATGACGTTTTACGTTATATGGTATTACGTTATAACGTGTTACGTTATATGGTATAACGTTATACCGTATTACGTTATATGTTATAACGTTATAACGTATTACGTTATATGGTGTTACGTTATAACGTATTATGTTATATGCTATAACGTTATACCGTATTATGTTATATAGCATAACGAAATGACGTTTTACGTTATATGGTATAACGTTCTATCGTATTACGTTATACGGTATAACGAAATGACGTTTTACGTTATATGGTATTACGCTATAACGTATTACGTTATATGGTATAACGTCATAACGTATTACGTTATATGGTATAACGTTATACCGATTTAAGTTGTATGGTATTACGTTATAACGTTTTACGTTATATGGTATAACGTTTTAACGTAGTACGTTATATGGTATAACTTTTTAACGTATTACGTTATATGGTATAACGTTATAACGTATTACGTTATATGGTATAACGCTATAACGGATTACGTTATATGGTATAACGTTATACCGTATTACGTTAAGTGGTATAACGATATAACGTATTACGTTAAGTGGTATAACGATATAACGTATTACGTTATATGGTATTACGTTATAACGTATTACGTTGTATGGTATAACGTTATAACGTATTATGTTATATAGTATAACGAAATGACGTTTTACGTTATATGGTATAACGTTATACCGTATTATGTTATATAGTATAACGAAATGACGTTTTACGTTATATGGTATTACGTTATAACGTGTTACGTTACATGGTATAACGTTATACCGTATTACGTTATATGATATAACGTTATAACGTATTACGTTATATGGTATAACGTTGTAACGTATTACGTTATATGGTATAACGTTATACCGTATTACGTTATATGGTAAATCTAAATGACGTTTTACGTTATATGGTATTACGTTATAACGTGTTACGTTATATGGTATAACGTTATACCGTATTACGTTATATGTTATAACGTTATAACGTATTACGTTATATGGTGTTACGTTATAACGTATTATGTTATATGCTATAACGTTATACCGTATTATGTTATATAGCATAACGAAATGACGTTTTACGTTATATGGTATAACGTTCTATCGTATTACGTTATACGGTATAACGAAATGACGTTTTACGTTATATGGTATTACGCTATAACGTATTACGTTATATGGTATAACGTCATAACGTATTACGTTATATGGTATAACGTTATACCGATTTAAGTTGTATGGTATTACGTTATAACGTTTTACGTTATATGGTATAACGTTTTAACGTAGTACGTTATATGGTATAACTTTTTAACGTATTACGTTATATGGTATAACGTTATAACGTATTACGTTATATGGTATAACGCTATAACGGATTACGTTATATGGTATAACGTTATACCGTATTACGATAAGTGGTATAACGATATAACGTATTACGTTATATGGTATTACGTTATAACGTATTATGTTGTATGGTATAACGTTATACCGTATTATGTTATATAGTATAACGAAATGACGTTTTACGTTATATGGTATAACGTTATACCGTATTATGTTATATAGTATAACGAAATGACGTTTTACGTTATATGGTATAACGTTATAACGAATTACGTTATATGGTATAACGTTTTAACGTATTACGTTATATGGTATAACGTTATAACGTATTACGTTACATGCTATAACGTTATACCGTATTATGTTATATAGTATAACGAAATGACGTTTTCCGTTATATGGGATAACGTTATAACGTATTACGTTATATGGTATAACTTTATAACGTATTACGTTATATGGTATAACGTTTTAACGTATTACGCTATATGGTATAACGTTATAACGTATTACGTTATATGCTATAACGTTTTAACGTAGTACGTTATATGGTATAACGTTATAACGTATTACGTTGTATGGTATAACGTTATACCGTATTATGTTATATAGTATAACGAAATGACGTTTTACGTTATATGGTATAACGTTATACCGTATTATGTTATATAGTATAACGAAATGACGTTTTACGTTATATGGAATAACGTTATAACGAATTACGTTATATGGTATAACGTTTTAACGTATTACGTTATATGGTATAACGTTATAACGTATTACGTTATATGCTATAACGTTATACCGTATTATGTTATATAGTATAACGAAATGACGTTTTCCGTTATATGGGATAACGTTATAACGTATTACGTTATATGGTATAACTTTATAACGTATTACGTTATATGGTATAACGTTTTAACGTATTACGCTATATGGTATAACGTTATAACGTATTACGTTATATGCTATAACGTTTTAACGTAGTACATTATATGGTATAACGTTATAACGTATTACGTTGTATGGTATAACGTTATACCTTATTATGTTATATAGTATAACGAAATGACGTTTTACGTTATATGGTATAACGTTCTAACGTATTACGTTATACGGTATAACGAAATGACGTTTTACGTTATATGGTATTACGTTATAACGTATTACGTTATATGGTATAACGTTATACCGTATTACGTTATATGGTATATCGAAATGACGTTTTGCGTTATATGGTATATCGTTATAACGTATTACATTATATGGTATAACGTTATACCGTATTACGTTATATGGTACACCGAAATGACGTTTTGCGTTATATGGTATAACGTTATAACGTATTAGGTTATATGATACAGCGTTATACCGTATTACGTTATATGGTATAACGAAATGACGTTTTACGTTATATGGTATAACGTTATAACATATTACGTTATACGGTATAACGAAGTGACGTTTTACGTTATATGGTATTATGTTATAACGTATTACGTTATATGGTATAACGTTATAACGTATTACGTTATATGGTATAACGTTACAACGTATTACGTTATATCGCATAACGTTTTAACGTATTTCGATATATGGTATAACGTTATAACGTATTACGTTATATGGTATAACGTTATACCTTATTACGTTACATGGTATGACGTTATAACGTATTACGATATATGGTATTACGTTATAACGTATTATGTTATATGGCATAACGTTATACCGTATTATGTTATATAGTATAACGAAATGACGTTTTACGTTATATGGTATAACGTTCTAACGTATTACGTTATACGGTATAACGAAATGACGTTTTACGTTATATGGTATTACGTTATAACGTATTACGTTATATGGTATAACGTTATAACGTATTACGTTATATGGGATAACATTATAACGTGTTACGTTATATGGTAATACGTTATAACGTATTACGTTATATGGTATAACGTTTTAACGTATTACGTTATATGGTATAACGTTATAACGTATTACGTTATATGCTATAACGTTTTAACGTAGTACGTTATATGGTATAACGTTATAACGTATTACGTTACATGGTATAACGTTATAACGTATTACGTTATACGGTATAACGTTTTAACGTATTACGTTATATGGTATAACGTTATACCGTATTACGTTATATGGTAAATCGAAATGACGTTTTACGTTATATGGTATTACGTTATAGCGTATTACGTTATATGGTATAACGTTATACAGTATTACGTTATATGTTATAACGTTATAACGTATTACGTTATATGGTATAACGTTATACCGATTTAAGTTATATGGTGTTACGTTATAACGTATTACGTTAAAAGGTATTACGTTATAACGTATTACGTTATAACGTATTACGTTACATGGTATAACGTTATACTGTATTATGTTATATGGTATAACGAAATGATGTTTTACGTTATATGGTATAACGTTGTAACGTATTACGTTGTATGGTATAACGTTATAACGTATTATGTTATATAGTATAACGAAATGACGTTTTACGTTATATGGTATAACGTTATACCGTATTATGTTATATAGTATAACGAAATGACGTTTTACGTTATATGGTATTACGTTATAACGTGTTACGTTACATGGTATAACGTTATACCGTATTACGTTATATGATATAACGTTATAACGTATTACGTTATATGGTATAACGTTGTAACGTATTACGGTATATGGTATAACGTTATACCGTATTACGTTATATGGTAAATCTAAATGACGTTTTACGTTATATGGTATTACGTTATAACGTGTTACGTTATATGGTATAACGTTATACCGTATTACGTTATATGTTATAACGTTATAACGTATTACGTTATATGGTGTTACGTTATAACGTATTATGTTATATGCTATAACGTTATACCGTATTATGTTATATAGCATAACGAAATGACGTTTTACGTTATATGGTATAACGTTCTATCGTATTACGTTATACGGTATAACGAAATGACGTTTTACGTTATATGGTATTACGTTATAACGTATTACGTTATATGGTATAACGTCATAACGTATTACGTTATATGGTATAACGTTATACCGATTTAAGTTGTATGGTATTACGTTATAACGTTTTACGTTATATGGTATAACGTTTTAACGTAGTACGTTATATGGTATAACTTTTTAACGTATTACGTTATATGGTATAACGTTATAACGTATTACGTTATATGGTATAACGCTATAACGGATTACGTTATATGGTATAACGTTATACCGTATTACGTTAAGTGGTATAACGATATAACGTATTACGTTAAGTGGTATAGCGATATAACGTATTACGTTATATGGTATTACGTTATAACGTATTACGTTGTATGGTATAACGTTATAACGTATTATGTTATATGGTATAACGTTTTAACGTATTACGATATATGGTATAACGTTGTAACGTATTACGTTATATGGTATAACGTTATACCGTATTACGTTATATGGTATTACGTTATAACGTGTTACGTTATATGGTATAACGTTATACCGTATTAAGTTATATGTTATAACGTTATAACGTATTACGTTATATGGTGTTTCGTTATAACGTATTATGTTATATGGTATAACGTTATACCGTATTATGTTATATAGTATAACGAAATGACGTTTTACGTTATATGGTATAACGTTCTAACGTATTACGTTATATGCTATAACGTTTTAACGTAGTACGGTATATGGTATAACGTTATAACGTATTACGTTGTGTGGTATAACGTTATAACGTATTATGTTATATAGTATAACGAAATGACGTTTTACGTTATATGGTATAACGTTCTAACGTATTACGTTATATGCTATAACGTTTTAACGTAGTACGTTATATGGTATAACGTTATAACGTATTACGTTGTATGGTATAACGTTATAACGTATTATGTTATATAGTATAACGAAATGACGTTTTACGGTATATGGTATTACGTTATAACGTGTTACGTTATATGGTATAACGTTATACCGTATTACGTTATATGTTATAACGTTATAACGTATTACGTTATATGGTATAACGTTGTAACGTATTACGTTATATGGTATAACGTTATACCGTATTACGTTATATGGTAAATCTAAATGACGTTTTACGTTATATGGTATTACGTTATAACGTGTTACGTTATATGGTATAACGTTATACCGTATTACGTTATATGTTATAACGTTATAACGTATTACGTTATATGGTGTTACGTTACAACGTATTATGTTATATGCTATAACGTTATACCGTATTATGTTATATAGCATAACGAAATGACGTTTTACGTTATATGGTATAACGTTCTATCGTATTACGTTATACGGTATAACGAAATGACGTTTTACGTTATATGGTATTACGTTATAACGTATTACGTTATATGGTATAACGTCATAACGTATTACGTTATATGGTATAACGTTATACCGATTTAAGTTGTATGGTATTACGTTATAACGTATTACGTTATATGGTATAACGTTATAACGTATTACGTTATATGCTATAACGTTATAACGTTTTACGTTATATGGTATAACGTTATAACGTATTACGTTATATGGTATAACGTTACAACGTATTACGTTATATCGTATAACGATTTAACGTATTTCGTTATATGGTATAACGATATAACGTATTACGTTATATGGTATTACGTTATAACGTATTATGTTATATGGTATAACGTTATACCGTATTATGTTATATAGTATAACGAAATGACGTTTTACGTTATATGGTATAACGTTCTAACGTATTACGTTATACGGTATAACGAAATGACGTTTTACGTTATATGGTATTACGTTATAACGTATTACGTTATATGGTATATCGTTATAACGTATTACGTTATATGGGATAACGTTATAACGTATTACGTTATATGGTATAACGTTATAATGTATTATGTTATATGGTATAACGTTATACCGTATTATGTTATATAGTATAACGAAATGACGTTTTACGTTATATGGTATAACGTTCTAACGTATTACGCTATACGGTATAACGAAATGACGTTTTACGTTATGTGGTATTACGTTATAACGTATTACGTTATATGGTATATCGTTATAACGTATGACGTTATATGGTATAACGTTATAACGTATTACGTTATATGGTATAACGTTTTAACGTATTACGTTATATGGTATAACGTTATAACGTATTACGTTATATGCTATAACGTTTTAACGTAGTACGTTATATGGTATAACGTTATAACGTATTACGTTATATGGTATAACGTTATAACGTATTACGTTACATGGTATAACGTTATAACGTATTACGTTATATGGTATAACGTTTTAACGTATTACGTTATATGGTATAACGTTATAACGTATTACGATATATGGTATAACGTTGTAACGTATTACGTTATATGGTATAACGTTATAACGTATTACGTTATATGGTATTACGTTATAACGTATTATGTTATATGGTATAACGTTATACCGTATTATGTTATATAGTATAACGAAATGACGTTTTACGTTATATGGTATAACGTTCTAACGTATTACGTTATATGCTATAACGTTTTAACGTAGTACGTTATATGGTATAACGTTATAACGTATTACGTTGTATGGTATAACGTTATAACGTATTATGTTATATAGTATAACGAAATGACGTTTTACGTTATATGGTATAACGTTATACCGTATTATGTTATATAGTATAACGAAATGACGTTTTACGTTATATGGTATTACGTTATAACGTGTTACGCTACATGGTATAACGTTATACCGTATTACGTTATATGATATAACGTTATAACGTATTACGTTATATGGTATAACGTTGTAACGTATTACGTTATATGGTATAACGTTATACCGTATTACGTTATATGGTAAATCTAAATGACGTTTTACGTTATATGGTATTACGTTATAACGTGTTACGTTATATGGTATAACGTTATACCGTATTACGTTATATGTTATAACGTTATAACGTATTACGTTATATGGTGTTACGTTATAACGTATTATGTTATATGCTATAACGTTATACCGTATTATGTTATATAGCATAACGAAATGACGTTTTACGTTATATGGTATAACGTTCTATCGTATTACGTTATACGGTATAACGAAATGACGTTTTACGTTATATGGTATTACGTTATAACGTATTACGTTATATGGTATAACGTCATAACGTATTACGTTATATGGTATAACGTTATACCGATTTAAGTTGTATGGTATTACGTTATAACGTTTTACGTTATATGGTATAACGTTTTAACGTAGTACGTTATATGGTATAACTTTTTAACGTATTACGTTATATGGTATAACGTTATAACGTATTACGTTATATGGTATAACGCTATAACGGATTACGTTATATGGTATAACGTTATACCGTATTACGTTAAGTGGTATAACGATATAACGTATTACGTTAAGTGGTATAACGATATAACGTATTACGTTATATGGTATTACGTTATAACGTATTACGTTGTATGGTATAACGTTATAACGTATTATGTTATATAGTATAACGAAATGACGTTTTACGTTATATGGTATAACGTTATACCGTATTATGTTATATAGTATAACGAAATGACGTTTTACGTTATATGGTATTACGTTATAACGTGTTACGTTACATGGTATAACGTTATACCGTATTACGTTATATGATATAACGTTATAACGTATTACGTTATATGGTATAACGTTGTAACGTATTACGGTATATGGTATAACGTTATACCGTATTACGTTATATGGTAAATCTAAATGACGTTTTACGTTATATGGTATTACGTTATAACGTGTTACGTTATATGGTATAACGTTATACCGTATTACGTTATATGTTATAACGTTATAACGTATTACGTTATATGGTGTTACGTTATAACGTATTATGTTATATGGTATAACGTTATACCGTATTATGTTATATAGCATAACGAAATGACGTTTTACGTTATATGGTATAACGTTCTATCGTATTACGTTATACGGTATAACGAAATGACGTTTTACGTTATATGGTAATACGTTATAACGTATTACGTTATATGGTATAACGTCATAACGTATTACGTTATATGGTATAACGTTATACCGATTTAAGTTGTATGGTATTACGTTATAACGTTTTACGTTATATGGTATAACGTTTTAACGTAGTACGTTATATGGTATAACTTTTTAACGTATTACGTTATATGGTATAACGTTATAACGTATTACGTTATATGGTATAACGCTATAACGGATTACGTTATATGGTATAACGTTATACCGTATTACGATAAGTGGTATAACGATATAACGTATTACGTTATATGGTATTACGTTATAACGTATTATGTTGTATGGTATAACGTTATACCGTATTATGTTATATAGTATAACGAAATGACGTTTTACGTTATATGGTATAACGTTATACCGTATTATGTTATATAGTATAACGAAATGACGTTTTACGTTATATGGTATAACGTTATAACGAATTACGTTATATGGTATAACGTTTTAACGTATTACGTTATATGGTATAACGTTATAACGTATTACGTTACATGCTATAACGTTATACCGTATTATGTTATATAGTATAACGAAATGACGTTTTCCGTTATATGGGATAACGTTATAACGTATTACGTTATATGGTATAACTTTATAACGTATTACGTTATATGGTATAACGTTTTAACGTATTACGCTATATGGTATAACGTTATAACGTATTACGTTATATGCTATAACGTTCTAACGTAGTACGTTATATGGTATAACGTTATAACGTATTACGTTGTATGGTATAACGTTATACCGTATTATGTTATATAGTATAACGAAATGACGTTTTACGTTATATGGTATAACGTTATACCGTATTATGTTATATAGTATAACGAAATGACGTTTTACGTTATATGGAATAACGTTATAACGAATTACGTTATATGGTATAACGTTTTAACGTATTACGTTATATGGTATAACGTTATAACGTATTACGTTATATGCTATAACGTTATACCGTATTATGTTATATAGTATAACGAAATGACGTTTTCCGTTATATGGGATAACGTTATAACGTATTACGTTATATGGTATAACTTTATAACGTATTACGTTATATGGTATAACGTTTTAACGTATTACGCTATATGGTATAACGTTATAACGTATTACGTTATATGCTATAACGTTTTAACGTAGTACATTATATGGTATAACGTTATAACGTATTACGTTGTATGGTATAACGTTATACCTTATTATGTTATATAGTATAACGAAATGACGTTTTACGTTATATGGTATAACGTTCTAACGTATTACGTTATACGGTATAACGAAATGACGTTTTACGTTATATGGTATTACGTTATAACGTATTACGTTATATGGTATAACGTTATACCGTATTACGTTATATGGTATATCGAAATGACGTTTTGCGTTATATGGTATATCGTTATAACGTATTACATTATATGGTATAACGTTATACCGTATTACGTTATATGGTACAACCCGTGGAATGACGTTTTTATAAAGAGGCTGGTATAACGTTATAACGTATTAGGGTTATATGATAAGCAGCGTTATACCGTATTACGTTATATGGTAACGAAATGACGTTTTATTATGGCGGTGGCAACGTTATAACATATTACGTTGGCGGCTTCGCATGTAACGAAGTTTACTGTTTTACGTTATGGTATTATGGAAGATAACGTATTACGTTATATGGTATTACGTTATCACGTATTACGTTATATGGTAACACGTTATAACGTATTACATTAATCGTATAACTTTTTAACGTATTTCGTTATATGGTATAACGTTATAACGTTATACCGTATTACGTTACATGGTATAACGTTATAACGTATTACGTTATATGTTATTACGTTATAACGTATTATGTTATATGGTATAACGTTATACCGTATTATGTCATATAGTATAACGAAATGACGTTTTACGTTATATGGTATAACGTTCTAACGTATTACGTTATACGGTATAACGAAATGACGTTTTACGTTATATGGTATTACGTTATAACGTATTACGTTATATGGTATAACGTTATAACGTATTACGTTATATGGGATAACATTATAACGTGTTACGTTGTATGGTAATACGTTATAACGTATTACGTTATATGCGTATAACGTTTTAACGTATTACGTTATATGGTGGCGCAACGTTATAACGTATTATGCCTGGCGGCTATATGAACGCGAACGTAGTAGTACGTTATATGGTATAACGTTATAACGTATTACGTTATATGGTATAACGTTATAACGTATTACGTTACATGGTATAACGTTATAACGTATTACGTTATACGGTATAACGTTTTAACGTATTACGTTAAATGGTATAACGTTATACCGTATTACGTTATATGGTAAATCGAAATGACGTTTTACGTTATATGGTATTACGTTATAGCGTATTACGTTATATGGTATAACGTTATACAGTATTACGTTATATGTTATAACGTTATAACGTATTACGTTATATGGTATAACGTTATACCGATTTAAGTTATATGGTGTTACGTTATAACGTATTACGTTAAAAGGTATTACGTTATAACGTATTACGTTATAACGTATTACGTTACATGGTATAACGTTATACTGTATTATGTTATATGGTATAACGAAATGATGTTTTACGTTATATGGTATAACGTTATAACATATTACGTTATACGGTATAACGAAGTGACGTTTTACGTTATATGGTATTACGTTATAACGCATTACGTTAAAAGGTATTACGTTATAACGTATTACGTTACATGGTATAACGTTATACTGTATTATGTTATATGGTATAACGAAATGATGATTTACGTTATATGGTATAACGTTATAACATATTACGTTATACGGTATAACGAAGTGACGTTTTACGTTATATGGTATTACGTTATAACGTATTACGTTATATGGTATAACGTTATAACGTATTACGTTATATGGTATAACGTTACAACGTATTACGTTATATCGTATAACGCTTTAACGTACTTCGTTATATGGTATAACGTTATAACGTATTACGTTATATGGTATAACGTTTTAACGTAGTACGTTATATGGTATAACGTTATAACGTATTACGTTATATGGTATAACGTTATAACGTATTACGTTATATGGTATAACGTTATAACGTATTACGTTACATGTTATAACGTTATAACGTATTACGTTATATGGTACAACTTTTTAACGTATTACGTTATATGGTATATCGCAATTACGTATTACGTTATATGGTATAACGTTATAACGTATTACGTTATATGGTATAACGTTATACCGTATTACGTTACGTGGTATAACGATATAACGTATTACGTTATATGGTATTACGTCATAACGTATTATGTTATATGGTATAACGTTATACCGTATTATGTTATATAGTATAACGAAATGACGTTTTACGTTATATGGTATAACGTTCTAACGTATTACGTTACACGGTATAACGAAATGACGTTTTACGTTATATGGTATTACGTTATAACGTATTACGTTATATGGTATAACGTTATAACGTCTTACGTTATATGGGATAACGTTATAACGTATTACGTTATATGGTATAACGTTATAACGTATTACGTCATATGGTATAACGTTTTAAAGTATTACGTTATATGGTATAACGTTATAACGTATTACGTTATATGCTATAACGTTTTAACGTAGTACGTTATATGGTATAACGTCATAACGTATTACGTTATATGGTATAACGTTATAACGTATTACGTTATATGGTATAACGTTATAACGTATTACGTTACATGTTATAACGTTATAACGTATTACGTTATATGGTATAACTTTTTAACGTATTGCGTTATATGGTATATCGCAATTACGTATTACGTTATATGGTATAACGTTTTAACGTATTACGTTATATGGTATAACGTTATAACGTATTACGATATATGGTATAACGTTGTAACCTATTACGTTATATGGTATAACGTTATAACGTATTACGTTATATGGTATAACGTTATACCGATTTAAGTTGTATGGTATTACGATATAACGTATTACGTTAAAAGGTATTACGTTATAACGTATTACGTTATATGGTATAACGTTATAACGTATTATGTTATATGGTATAATGTTATACCTTATTATGTTATATAGTATAACGAAATGACGTTTTACGTTATATGGTATAACGTTTTAACGTAGTACGTTATATGGTATAACGTTATAACGTATTACGTTATATGGTATAACGAAATGATGTTTTACGTTATATGGTATAACGTTATAACATATTACGTTATACGGTATAACGAAGTGACGTTTTACGTTATATGGTATTACGTTATAACGTTTTACGTTATATGGTATAACGTTATAACGTATTACGTTATATGGTATAACGTTACAACGTATTACGTTATATCGTATAACGATTTAACGTATTTCGTTATATGGTATAACGTTATAACGTATTACGTTATATGGTATTACGTTATAACGTATTATGTTATATGGTATAACGTTATACCGTATTATGTTATATAGTATAACGAAATGACGTTTTACGTTATATGGTATAACGTTCTAACGTATTACGTTATACGGTATAACGAAATGACGTTTTACGTTATATGGTATTACGTTATAACGTATTACATTATATGGTATAACGTTATAACGTATTACGTTATATGGGATAACGTTATAACGTATTACGTTATATGGTGTAACGTTATAACGTATTACGTTATATGGTATTACGTTATAACGTATTATGTTATATGGTATAACGTTATACCGTATTATGTTATATAGTATAACGAAATGACGTTTTACGTTATATGGTATAACGTTTTAACGTAGTACGTTATATGGTATAACGTTATAACGTATTACGTTATATGGTATAACGTTATAACGTATTACGTTATATCGTATAACGATTTAACGTATTTCGTTATATGGTATAACGTTATAACGTATTACGTTATATGGTATTACGTTATAACGTATTATGTTATATGGTATAACGTTATACCGTATTATGTTATATAGTATATGAAATGACGTTTCTGCATGTTATATGGTATAACGTTCTAACGTATTATTACGTTATACGGCAGGGCACCAGCCTTATTTGTTTACGTTATATGGTATTGCCGTGTTATAACGTATTACGTTGCATAATCGTTCAGAATTTATTACGTTATATATGCTCATAACAGTTTTTAACGGTTATATGGTATAACGTTATAACGTATTACGGTTATGCAGAGAATTATAATTTGTTATATGGTATAACGTTATAACGTATTACGTTATATGGTATAACGTTATAACGTACTACGTTATATGGTATAACGTTATAACGTATTACGTTATATGGTATAACGTTATACCGTATTACGTTATATGGTATAACGAAATGACGTTTTACGTTATATGGTATTACGTTATAACGTATTACGTTATATGGTATAACGTTATCACGTATTACGTTATATGGTATAACGTCATAACGTATTACGTTATATGGTATTACGTTATCACGTATTACGTTATATGGTATAACGTTATAACGTATTACGTTATATGGTATAACGTTTTAACGTATTACGTTATATGGTATAACGTTATAAAGTATTACGTTATATGGTATAACGTTTTAACGTATTACGTTATATGGTATAACGTTATAACGTATTACGTTATATGGTATTACGTTATAACGTATTACGTTATATGGTATAACGTTATAACGTATTACGTTATATGGTATAACGTTATAACGTATTACGTTATATGGTATAACGTTATATCGTATTACGTTATATGGTATTACGTTATAACGTATTACGTTATATGGTATAACGTTATAACGTATTACGTTATATGGTATAACGTTATACCGATTTAAGTTGTATGGTATTACGATATAACGTATTACGTTAAAAGGTATTACGTTATAACGTATTACGTTATATGGTATAACGTTATAACGTATTATGTTATATGGTATAACGTTATACCTTATTATGTTATATAGTATAACGAAATGACGTTTTACGTTATATGGTATAACGTTTTAACGTAGTACGTTATATGGTATAACGTTATAACGTATTACGTTATATGGTATAACGAAATGATGTTTTACGTTATATGGTATAACGTTATAACATATTACGTTATACGGTATAACGAAGTGACGTTTTACGTTATATGGTATTACGTTATAACGTTTTACGTTATATGGTATAACGTTATAACGTATTACGTTATATGGTATAACGTTACAACGTATTACGTTATATCGTATAACGATTTAACGTATTTCGTTATATGGTATAACGTTATAACGTATTACGTTATATGGTATTACGTTATAACGTATTATGTTATATGGTATAACGTTATACCGTATTATGTTATATAGTATAACGAAATGACGTTTTACGTTATATGGTATAACGTTCTAACGTATTACGTTATACGGTATAACGAAATGACGTTTTACGTTATATGGTATTACGTTATAACGTATTACGTTATATGGTATAACGTTATAACGTATTACGTTATATGGTATAACGTTATAACGTATTACGTTATATGGTATAACGTTATAACGTATTATGTTATATGGTATAACGTTATACCGTATTATGTTATATAGTATAACGAAATAACGTTTTACGTTATATGGTATAACGTTTTAACGTAGTACGTTATATGGTATAACGTTATAACGTATTACGTTATATGGTATAACGTTATAACGTATTACGTTATATCGTATAACGATTTAACGTATTTCGTTATATGGTATAACGTTATAACGTATTACGTTATATGGTATTACGTTATAACGTATTATGTTATATGGTATAACGTTATACCGTATTATGTTATATAGTATAACGAAATGACGTTTTACGTTATATGGTATAACGTTCTAACGTATTACGTTATACGGTATAACGAAATGACGTTTTACGTTTTATGGTATTACGTTATAACGTATTACGTTATATGGTATAACGTTATAACGTATTACGTTATATGGTATAAAGTTATAACGTATTACGTTACATGGTATAACGTTATAACGTAGTACGTTATATGGTATAACGTTTTAACGTATTACGTTATATGGTATAACGTTATAACGTATTACGTTATATGCTATAACGTTTTAACGTAGTACGTTATATGGTATAACGTTATAACGTATTACGTTATATGGTATAACGTTATAACGTATTACGTTACATGGTATAACGTTATAACGTATTACGTTATATGGTATAACGTTTTAACGTATTACGTTATATGGTACAACGTTATAACGTATTACGATATATGGTATAACGTTGTAACGTATTACGTTATATGGTATAACGTTATAACGTATTACGTTATATGGTATTACGTTATAACGTATTATGTTATATGGTATAACGTTATACCGTATTATGTTATATAGTATAACGAAATGACGTTTTACGTTATATGGTATAACGTTCTAACGTATTACGTTATATGCTATAACGTTTTAACGTAGTACGTTATATGGTATAACGTTATAACGTATTACGTTGTATGGTATAACGTTATAACGTATTATGTTATATAGTATAACGAAATGACGTTTTACGTTATATGGTATAACGTTATACCGTATTATGTTATATAGTATAACGAAATGACGTTTTACGTTATATGGTATAACGTTATAACGAATTACGTTATATGGTATAACGTTTTAACGTATTACGTTATATGGTATAACGTTGTAACGTATTACGTTATATGGTATAACGTTATACCGTATTACGTTATATGGTAAATCTAAATGACGTTTTACGCTATATGGTATTACGTTATAACGTGTTACGTTATATGGTATAACGTTATACCGTATTACGTTATATGTTATAACGTTATAACGTATTACGTTATATGGTATAACGTTGTAACTTATTACGTTATATGGTATAACGTTATACCGTATTACGTTATATGGTAAATCTAAATGACGTTTTACGTTATATGGTATTACGTTATAACGTGTTACGTTATATGGTATAACGTTATACCGTATTACGTTATATGTTATAACGTTATAACGTTTTACGTTATATGGTATTACGTTATAACGTGTTACGTTACATGGTATAACGTTATACCGTATTACGTTATATGATATAACGTTATAACGTATTACGTTATATGGTATAACGTTGTAACGTATTACGGTATATGGTATAGCGTTATACCGTATTACGTTATATGGTAAATCTAAATGACGTTTTACGTTATATGGTATTACGTTATAACGTGTTACGTTATATGGTATAACGTTATACCGTATTACGTTATATGTTATAACGTTATAACGTATTACGTTATATGGTGTTACGTTATAACGTATTATGTTATATGCTATAACGTTATACCGTATTATGTTATATAGCATAACGAAATGACGTTTTACGTTATATGGTATAACGTTCTATCGTATTACGTTATACGGTATAACGAAATGACGTTTTACGTTATATGGTATTACGTTATAACGTATTACGTTATATGGTATAACGTCATAACGTATTACGTTATATGGTATAACGTTATACCGATCTAAGTTGTATGGTATTACGTTATAACGTTTTACGTTATATGGTATAACGTTTTAACGTAGTACGTTATATGGTATAACTTTTTAACGTATTACGTTATATGGTATAACGTTATAACGTATTACGTTATATGGTATAACGCTATAACGGATTACGTTATATGGTATAACGTTATACCGTATTACGTTAAGTGGTATAACGATATAACGTATTACGTTATATGGTATTACGTTATAACGTATTATGTTGTATGGTATAACGTTATACCGTATTATGTTATATAGTATAACGAAATGACGTTTTACGTTATATGGTATAACGTTATACCGTATTATGTTATATAGTATAACGAAATGACGTTTTACGTTATATGGTATTACGTTATAACGTGTTACGTTACATGGTATAACGTTATACCGTATTACGTTATATGATATAACGTTATAACGTATTACGTTATATGGTATAACGTTGTAACGTATTACGGTATATGGTATAACGTTATACCGTATTACGTTATATGGTAAATCTAAATGACGTTTTACGTTATATGGTATTACGTTATAACGTGTTACGTTATATGGTATAACGTTATACCGTATTACGTTATATGTTATAACGTTATAACGTATTACGTTATATGGTGTTACGTTATAACGTATTATGTTATATGCTATAACGTTATACCGTATTATGTTATATAGCATAACGAAATGACGTTTTACGTTATATGGTATAACGTTCTATCGTATTACGTTATACGGTATAACGAAATGACGTTTTACGTTATATGGTATTACGCTATAACGTATTACGTTATATGGTATAACGTCATAACGTATTACGTTATATGGTATAACGTTATACCGATTTAAGTTGTATGGTATTACGTTATAACGTTTTACGTTATATGGTATAACGTTTTAACGTAGTACGTTATATGGTATAACTTTTTAACGTATTACGTTATATGGTATAACGTTATAACGTATTACGTTATATGGTATAACGCTATAACGGATTACGTTATATGGTATAACGTTATACCGTATTACGTTAAGTGGTATAACGATATAACGTATTACGTTATATGGTATTACGTTATAACGTATTATGTTGTATGGTATAACGTTATACCGTATTATGTTATATAGTATAACGAAATGACGTTTTACGTTATATGGTATAACGTTATACCGTATTATGTTATATAGTATAACGAAATGACGTTTTACGTTATATGGTATAACGTTATAACGAATTACGTTATATGGTATAACGTTTTAACGTATTACGTTATATGGTATAACGTTATAACGTATTACGTTATATGCTATAAAGTTATACCGTATTATGTTATATAGTATAACGAAATGACGTTTTCCGTTATATGGGATAACGTTATAACGTATTACGTTATATGGTATAACGTTATAACGTATTACGTTATATGGTATAACGTTTTAACGTATTACGCTATATGGTATAACGTTATAACGTATTACGTTATATGCTATAACGTTTTAACGTAGTACGTTATATGGTATAACGTTATAACGTATTACGTTGTATGGTATAACGTTATACCGTATTATGTTATATAGTATAACGAAATGACGTTTTACGTTATATGGTATAACGTTATACCGTATTATGTTATATAGTATAACGAAATGACGTTTTACGTTATATGGTATAACGTTATAACGAATTACGTTATATGGTATAACGTTTTAACGTATTACGTTATATGGTATAACGTTATAACGTATTACGTTACATGCTATAACGTTATACCGTATTATGTTATATAGTATAACGAAATGACGTTTTCCGTTATATGGGATAACGTTATAACGTATTACGTTATATGGTATAACTTTATAACGTATTACGTTATATGGTATAACGTTTTAACGTATTACGCTATATGGTATAACGTTATAACGTATTACGTTATATGCTATAACGTTTTAACGTAGTACATTATATGGTATAACGTTATAACGTATTACGTTGTATGGTATAACGTTATACCTTATTATGTTATATAGTATAACGAAATGACGTTTTACGTTATATGGTATAACGTTCTAACGTATTACGTTATACGGTATAACGAAATGACGTTTTACGTTATATGGTATTACGTTATAACGTATTACGTTATATGGTATAACGTTATACCGTATTACGTTATATGGTATATCGAAATGACGTTTTGCGTTATATGGTATATCGTTATAACGTATTACACTATATGGTATAACGTTATACCGTATTACGTTATATGGTACACCGAAATGACGTTTTGCGTTATATGGTATAACGTTATAACGTATTAGGTTATATGATACAGCGTTATACCGTATTACGTTATATGGTATAACGAAATGACGTTTTACGTTATATGGTATAACGTTATAACATATTACGTTATACGGTATAACGAAGTGACGTTTTACGTTATATGGTATTATGTTATAACGTATTACGTTATATGGTATAACGTTATAACGTATTACGTTATATGGTATAACGTTACAACGTATTACGTTATATGGTATTACGTTATAACGTATTACGTTATATGGTATAACGTTATACCGTATTACGTTATATGGTATATCGAAATGACGTTTTGCGTTATATGGTATATCGTTATAACGTATTACATTATATGGTATAACGTTATACCGTATTACGTTATATGGTACACCGAAATGACGTTTTGCGTTATATGGTATAACGTTATAACGTATTAGGTTATATGATACAGCGTTATACCGTATTACGTTATATGGTATAACGAAATGACGTTTTACGTTATATGGTATAACGTTATAACATATTACGTTATACGGTATAACGAAGTGACGTTTTACGTTATATGGTATTATGTTATAACGTATTACGTTATATGGTATAACGTTATAACGTATTACGTTATATGGTATAACGTTACAACGTATTACGTTATATCGCATAACGTTTTAACGTATTTCGATATATGGTATAACGTTATAACGTATTACGTTATATGGTATAACGTTATACCTTATTACGTTACATGGTATGACGTTATAACGTATTACGTTATATGGTATTACGTTATAACGTATTATGTTATATGGCATAACGTTATACCGTATTATGTTATATAGTATAACGAAATGACGTTTTACGTTATATGGTATAACGTTCTAACGTATTACGTTATACGGTATAACGAAATGACGTTTTACGTTATATGGTATTACGTTATAACGTATTACGTTATATGGTATAACGTTATAACGTATTACGTTATATGGGATAACATTATAACGTGTTACGTTATATGGTAATACGTTATAACGTATTACGTTATATGGTATAACGTTTTAACGTATTACGTTATATGGTATAACGTTATAACGTATTACGTTATATGCTATAACGTTTTAACGTAGTACGTTATATGGTATAACGTTATAACGTATTACGTTACATGGTATAACGTTATAACGTATTACGTTATACGGTATAACGTTTTAACGTATTACGTTATATGGTATAACGTTATACCGTATTACGTTATATGGTAAATCGAAATGACGTTTTACGTTATATGGTATTACGTTATAGCGTATTACGTTATATGGTATAACGTTATACAGTATTACGTTATATGTTATAACGTTATAACGTATTACGTTATATGGTATAACGTTATACCGATTTAAGTTATATGGTGTTACGTTATAACGTATTACGTTAAAAGGTATTACGTTATAACGTATTACGTTATAACGTATTACGTTACATGGTATAACGTTATACTGTATTATGTTATATGGTATAACGAAATGATGTTTTACGTTATATGGTATAACGTTATAACATATTACGTTATACGGTATAACGAAGTGACGTTTTACGTTATATGGTATTACGTTATAACGCATTACGTTAAAAGGTATTACGTTATAACGTATTACGTTACATGGTATAACGTTATACTGTATTATGTTATATGGTATAACGAAATGATGATTTACGTTATATGGTATAACGTTATAACATATTACGTTATACGGTATAACGAAGTGACGTTTTACGTTATATGGTATTACGTTATAACGTATTACGTTATATGGTATAACGTTATAACGTATTACGTTATATGGTATAACGTTACAACGTATTACGTTATATCGTATAACGCTTTAACGTACTTCGTTATATGGTATAACGTTATAACGTATTACGTTATATGGTATAACGTTTTAACGTAGTACGTTATATGGTATAACGTTATAACGTATTACGTTATATGGTATAACGTTATAACGTATTACGTTATATGGTATAACGTTATAACGTATTACGTTACATGTTATAACGTTATAACGTATTACGTTATATGGTATAACTTTTTAACGTATTACGTTATATGGTATATCGCAATTACGTATTACGTTATATGGTATAACGTTATAACGTATTACGTTATATGGTATAACGTTATACCGTATTACGTTACGTGGTATAACGATATAACGTATTACGTTATATGGTATTACGTCATAACGTATTATGTTATATGGTATAACGTTATACCGTATTATGTTATATAGTATAACGAAATGACGTTTTACGTTATATGGTATAACGTTCTAACGTATTACGTTACACGGTATAACGAAATGACGTTTTACGTTATATGGTATTACGTTATAACGTATTACGTTATATGGTATAACGTTATAACGTCTTACGTTATATGGGATAACGTTATAACGTATTACGTTATATGGTATAACGTTATAACGTATTACGTCATATGGTATAACGTTTTAAAGTATTACGTTATATGGTATAACGTTATAACGTATTACGTTATATGCTATAACGTTTTAACGTAGTACGTTATATGGTATAACGTCATAACGTATTACGTTATATGGTATAACGTTATAACGTATTACGTTATATGGTATAACGTTATAACGTATTACGTTACATGTTATAACGTTATAACGTATTACGTTATATGGTATAACTTTTTAACGTATTACGTTATATGGTATATCGCAATTACGTATTACGTTATATGGTATAACGTTTTAACGTATTACGTTATATGGTATAACGTTATATCGTATTACGATATATGGTATAACGTTGTAACCTATTACGTTATATGGTATAACGTTATAACGTATTACGTTATATGGTATAACGTTATACCGATTTAAGTTGTATGGTATTACGATATAACGTATTACGTTAAAAGGTATTACGTTATAACGTATTACGTTATATGGTATAACGTTATAACGTATTATGTTATATGGTATAATGTTATACCTTATTATGTTATATAGTATAACGAAATGACGTTTTACGTTATATGGTATAACGTTTTAACGTAGTACGTTATATGGTATAACGTTATAACGTATTACGTTATATGGTATAACGAAATGATGTTTTACGTTATATGGTATAACGTTATAACATATTACGTTATACGGTATAACGAAGTGACGTTTTACGTTATATGGTATTACGTTATAACGTTTTACGTTATATGGTATAACGTTATAACGTATTACGTTATATGGTATAACGTTACAACGTATTACGTTATATCGTATAACGATTTAACGTATTTCGTTATATGGTATAACGTTATAACGTATTACGTTTTATGGTATTACGTTATAACGTATTATGTTATATGGTATAACGTTATACCGTATTATGTTATATAGTATAACGAAATGACGTTTTACGTTATATGGTATAACGTTCTAACGTATTACGTTATACGGTATAACGAAATGACGTTTTACGTTATATGGTATTACGTTATAACGTATTACGTTATATGGTATAACGTTATAACGTAATTACGTTATATGGTAATACGTTATAACGTATTACGTTATATGGTATAACGTTTTAACGTATTACGTTATATGGTATAACGTTATAACGTATTACGTTATATGCTATAACGTTTTAACGTAGTACGTTATATGGTATAACGTTATAACGTATTACGTTATATGGTATAACGTTATAACGTATTACGTTACATGGTATAACGTTATAACGTATTACGTTATACGGTATAACGTTTTAACGTATTACGTTATATGGTATAACGTTATACCGTATTACGTTATATGGTAAATCGAAATGACGTTTTACGTTATATGGTATTACGTTATAGCGTATTACGTTATATGGTATAACGTTATACAGTATTACGTTATATGTTATAACGTTATAACGTATTACGTTATATGGTATAACGTTATACCGATTTAAGTTATATGGTGTTACGTTATAACGTATTACGTTAAAAGGTATTACGTTATAACGTATTACGTTATAACGTATTACGTTACATGGTATAACGTTATACTGTATTATGTTATATGGTATAACGAAATGATGTTTTACGTTATATGGTATAACGTTACAACGTATTACGTTATATGGTATTACGTTATAACGTATTACGTTATATGGTATAACGTTATACCGTATTATGTTATATAGTATAACGAAATGACGTTTTACGTTATATGGTATAACGTTATAACGAATTACGTTATATGGTATAACGTTTTAACGTATTACGTTATATGGTATAACGTTATAACGTATTACGTTATATGCTATAAAGTTATACCGTATTATGTTATATAGTATAACGAAATGACGTTTTCCGTTATATGGGATAACGTTATAACGTTTTACGTTATATGGTATAACGTTATACCGTATTACGTTATATGGTACACCGAAATGACGTTTTACGTTATATGGTATAACGTTATAACATATTACGTTATACGGTATAACGAAGTGACGTTTTACGTTATATGGTATTATGTTATAACGTATTACGTTATATGGTATAACGTTATAACGTATTACGTTATATGGTATAACGTTACAACGTATTACGTTATATCGCATAACGTTTTAACGTATTTCGATATATGGTATAACGTTATAACGTATTACGTTATATGGTATAACGTTATACCTTATTACGTTACATGGTATGACGTTATAACGTATTACGTTATATGGTATTACGTTATAACGTATTATGTTATATGGCATAACGTTATACCGTATTATGTTATATAGTATAACGAAATGACGTTTTACGTTATATGGTATAACGTTCTAACGTATTACGTTATACGGTATAACGAAATGACGTTTTACGTTATATGGTATTACGTTATAACGTATTACGTTATATGGTATAACGTTATAACGTATTACGTTATATGGGATAACATTATAACGTGTTACGTTATATGGTAATACGTTATAACGTATTACGTTATATGGTATAACGTTTTAACGTATTACGTTATATGGTATAACGTTATAACGTATTACGTTATATGCTATAACGTTTTAACGTAGTACGTTATATGGTATAACGTTATAACGTATTACGTTATATGGTATAACGTTATAACGTATTACGTTACATGGTATAACGTTATAACGTATTACGTTATACGGTATAACGTTTTAACGTATTACGTTAAATGGTATAACGTTATACCGTATTACGTTATATGGTAAATCGAAATGACGTTTTACGTTATATGGTATTACGTTATAGCGTATTACGTTATATGGTATAACGTTATACAGTATTACGTTATATGTTATAACGTTATAACGTATTACGTTATATGGTATAACGTTATACCGATTTAAGTTATATGGTGTTACGTTATAACGTATTACGTTAAAAGGTATTACGTTATAACGTATTACGTTATAACGTATTACGTTACATGGTATAACGTTATACTGTATTATGTTATATGGTATAACGAAATGATGTTTTACGTTATATGGTATAACGTTATAACATATTACGTTATACGGTATAACGAAGTGACGTTTTACGTTATATGGTATTACGTTATAACGCATTACGTTAAAAGGTATTACGTTATAACGTATTACGTTACATGGTATAACGTTATACTGTATTATGTTATATGGTATAACGAAATGATGATTTACGTTATATGGTATAACGTTATAACATATTACGTTATACGGTATAACGAAGTGACGTTTTACGTTATATGGTATTACGTTATAACGTATTACGTTATATGGTATAACGTTATAACGTATTACGTTATATGGTATAACGTTACAACGTATTACGTTATATCGTATAACGCTTTAACGTACTTCGTTATATGGTATAACGTTATAACGTATTACGTTATATGGTATAACGTTTTAACGTAGTACGTTATATGGTATAACGTTATAACGTATTACGTTATATGGTATAACGTTATAACGTATTACGTTATATGGTATAACGTTATAACGTATTACGTTACATGTTATAACGTTATAACGTATTACGTTATATGGTACAACTTTTTAACGTATTACGTTATATGGTATATCGCAATTACGTATTACGTTATATGGTATAACGTTATAACGTATTACGTTATATGGTATAACGTTATACCGTATTACGTTACGTGGTATAACGATATAACGTATTACGTTATATGGTATTACGTCATAACGTATTATGTTATATGGTATAACGTTATACCGTATTATGTTATATAGTATAACGAAATGACGTTTTACGTTATATGGTATAACGTTCTAACGTATTACGTTACACGGTATAACGAAATGACGTTTTACGTTATATGGTATTACGTTATAACGTATTACGTTATATGGTATAACGTTATAACGTCTTACGTTATATGGGATAACGTTATAACGTATTACGTTATATGGTATAACGTTATAACGTATTACGTCATATGGTATAACGTTTTAAAGTATTACGTTATATGGTATAACGTTATAACGTATTACGTTATATGCTATAACGTTTTAACGTAGTACGTTATATGGTATAACGTCATAACGTATTACGTTATATGGTATAACGTTATAACGTATTACGTTATATGGTATAACGTTATAACGTATTACGTTACATGTTATAACGTTATAACGTATTACGTTATATGGTATAACTTTTTAACGTATTGCGTTATATGGTATATCGCAATTACGTATTACGTTATATGGTATAACGTTTTAACGTATTACGTTATATGGTATAACGTTATAACGTATTACGATATATGGTATAACGTTGTAACCTATTACGTTATATGGTATAACGTTATAACGTATTACGTTATATGGTATAACGTTATACCGATTTAAGTTGTATGGTATTACGATATAACGTATTACGTTAAAAGGTATTACGTTATAACGTATTACGTTATATGGTATAACGTTATAACGTATTATGTTATATGGTATAATGTTATACCTTATTATGTTATATAGTATAACGAAATGACGTTTTACGTTATATGGTATAACGTTTTAACGTAGTACGTTATATGGTATAACGTTATAACGTATTACGTTATATGGTATAACGAAATGATGTTTTACGTTATATGGTATAACGTTATAACATATTACGTTATACGGTATAACGAAGTGACGTTTTACGTTATATGGTATTACGTTATAACGTATTACGTTATATGGTATAACGTTATAACGTATTACGTTATATGGTATAACGTTACAACGTATTACGTTATATCGTATAACGTTTTAACGTATTTCGTTATATGGTATAACGTTATAACGTATTACGTTATATGGTATTACGTTATAACGTATTACGTTATATGGTATAACGTTATACCGTATTACGTTATATGGTATAACGAAATGACGTTTTACGTTATATGGTATAACGTTATAACGTATTACGTTATATGGTATAACGAAATGACGTTTTACGTTATATGGTATTACGTTATAACGTATTACGTTATATGGTATAACGAAATGACGTTTTACGTTATATGGTATAACGTTATAACGTATTACGTTATATGGTATAACGAAATGACGTTTTACGTTATATGGTATTACGTTATAACGTATTACGTTATATGGTATAACGTTTTAACGTATTACGTTATATGGTATAACGTTATCACGTATTACGTTGTATGGTATAACGTTATAACGTATTACGTTATACGGTATAACGTTTTAACGTATTACGTTATATGGTATAACGTTATCACATATTACGTTATATGGTATAACGTTATAACGTATTACGTTATATGGTATTACGTTATAACGTATTACGTTATATGGTATAACGTCATATGGTATTACGTTATCACGTATTACGTTATATGGTATAACGTTATAACGTATTACGTTATATGGTACAACGTTTTAACGTATTACGTTATATGGTATAACGTTATCACGTATTACGTTATATGGTATAACGTTATAACGTATTACGTTATATGGTATATCGTTATAACGTATTACGTTATATGGTATAACGTTATACCGTATTACGTTATATGGTATAACGAAATGACGTTTTACGTTATATGGTATTACGTTATAACGTATTACGTTATATGGTATAACGTTATAACGTATTACGTTATATGGTATAACGTTTTAACGTATTACGTTATATGGTATAACGTTATCACGTATTACGTTATATGGTATAACGTTATAACGTATTACGTTATATGGTATAACGTTTTAACGTATTACGTTATATGGTATATCGTTATCACGTATTACGTTATATGGTATAACGTTATAACGTATTACGTTATATGGTATAACGTTATAACGTATTACGTTATATGGTATAACGTTATAACGTATTACGTTATATGGTATTACGTTATAACGTATTACGTTATATGGTATAACGAAATGACGTTTTACGTTATATGGTATTACGTTATAACGTATTACGTTATATGGTATTACGTTATAACGTATTACGTTATATGGTATAACGAAGTGACGTTTTACTTTATATGGTATTACGTTATAACGTATTACGTTATATGGTATTACGTTATAACGTATTACGTTATATGGTATTACGTTATCACGTATTACGTTATATGGTATAACGTTATAACGTATTACGTTATATGGTATAACGTTTTAACGTATTACGTTATATGGTATAACGTTATCACGTATTACGTTATATGGTATAACGTTATAACGTATTACGTTATATGGTATTACGTTATAACGTATTACGTTATATGGCATAACGTTATACCGTATTATGTTATATAGTATAACGAAATGACGTTTTACGTTATATGGTATAACGTTCTAACGTATTACGTTATACGGTATAACGAAATGACGTTTTACGTTATATGGTATTACGTTATAACGTATTACGTTATATGGTATAACGTTATAACGTATTACGTTATATGGGATAACATTATAACGTGTTACGTTATATGGTAATACGTTATAACGTATTACGTTATATGGTATAACGTTTTAACGTATTACGTTATATGGTATAACGTTATAACGTATTACGTTATATGCTATAACGTTTTAACGTAGTACGTTATATGGTATAACGTTATAACGTATTACGTTATATGGTATAACGTTATAACGTATTACGTTACATGGTATAACGTTATAACGTATTACGTTATATGGTATAAAGTTTTAACGTAGTACGTTATATGGTTACACGTTATAACGTATTACGTTGTATGGTATAACGTTATAACGTATTACGTTATATGGTATAACGTTATAACGTATTACGTTATATGGTATTACGTTATAACGTATTATGTTATATGGTATAACGTCATACCGTATTACTTTATATGGTATAACGAAATGACGTTTAACGTTATATGGTATTACGTTATAACGTATTACGTTATATGGTATTACGTTAGAACGTATTACGTTATATGGTATAACGTCATACCGTATTACTTTATATGGTATAACGGAATGACGTTTAACGTTATATGGTATTACGTTTTAGCGTAGTACGTTATATGGTATAACGTTATAACGTATTACGTTATATGGTATAACGTTATAACGTATTACGTTACATGGTATAACGTTATAACGTATTACGTTATATGGTATAAAGTTTTAACGTAGTACGTTATATGGTATAACGTTATAACGTATTACGTTATATGGTATTACGTTATAACGTATTATGTTATATGGTATAACGTTATACCGTATTATGTTATATAGTATAACGAAATGACGTTTTACGTTATATGGTATTACGTTATAACGTATTACGTTATATGTTATAACGAAATGACGTTTCACGTTATATGGTATTACCTTATAACGTATTACGTTATATGGTATAACGTAATACCGTATTACATTATATGGTATAACGAAATGACATTTTATGTTATATGGTATAACGAAATGACGTTTCACGTTATATGGTATATCGTTGTAAAGTATTACGTTATATGGTATTACGTTATAACGTATTACGTTATATGGTATAACGTTATAACGTATTACGTTACATGGTATAACGTTATAACGTATTACGTTATATGGTATAACGTTTTAACGTATTACGTTATATGGTATAACGTTATAACGTATTACGATATATGGTATAACGTTATAACGTATTACGTTACATGGTATAACGTTATAACGTATTACGTTATATGGTATAACGTTATAACGTATTACGTTATATGGTATAACGTTTTAACGTATTACGTTATATGGTATAACGTTATAACGTATTACGATATATGGTATAACGTTGTAACGTATTACGTTATATGGTATAACGTTATAACGTATTATGATATTTTGTATAACGTTGTAACGTATTACGTTATATGGTATAACGTTATAACGTATTACGTTATATGGTATAACGTTATAACGTATTACGTTATATGGTATTACGTTATAACGTATTACGTTATATGGTATAACGTTATAACGTATTACGTTATATGGTATAACGTCATAACGTATTACGTTATATGGTATTACGTTATCACGTATTACGTTATATGGTATAACGTTATAACGTATTACGTTATATGGTATAAAGTTTTAACGTATTACGTTATATGGTATAACGTTATCACGTATTACGTTATATGGTATAACGTTATAACGTATTACGTTATATGGTATTACGTTATAACGTATTACGTTATATGGTATAACGTTATAACGTATTACGTTATATGGTATAACGTTATAACGTATTACGTTATATGTTATAACGAAATGACGTTTCACGTTATATGGTATTACCTTATAACGTATTACGTTATATGGTATAACGTAATACCGTATTACATTATATGGTATAACGAAATGACATTTTATGTTATATGGTATAACGAAATGACGTTTCACGTTATATGGTATAACGTTGTAAAGTATTACGTTATATGGTATTACGTTATAACGTATTACGTTATATGGTATAACGTTATAACGTATTACGTTATATGGTATAACGTTTTAACGTAGTACGTTACATGGTATAACGTTATACCGTATTACGTTATATGGTATAACGAAATGACGTTTTACGTTATATGGTATTACGTTATAACGTATTACGTTATATGGTATAACGTTATAACGTATTACGATATATGGTATAACGTTGTAACGTATTACGTTATATGGTATAACGTTATAACGTATTACGTTATATGGTATAACGTTATAACGTATTACGTTATATGGTATTACGTTATAACGTATTATGTTATATGGTATAACGTGATACCGTATTATGTTATATAGTATAACGAAATGACGTTTTACGTTATATGGTATAACGTTCTATCGTATTACGTTTTACGGTATAACGAAATGACGTTTTCCGTTATATGGTATAACGTTGTAACGTATTACGTTATAACGTATAACTTTTTAACGTATTTCGTTATATGGTATAACGTTATAACGTATTACGTTATATGGTATAACATTATACCGTATTGTGTTACATGGTATAACGTTATAACGTATTACGTTATATGGTATAACGTTATAACGTATTACGTTATATGGTATAATGTTACAACGTATTACGTTATATCGTATAACGTTTTAACGTATTTCGTTATATGGTATAACGTTATAACGTATTACGTTATATGGTATAACGTTATAACGTATTACGTTATATGGTATAACGATATAACGTATTACGTTATATGCCATAACGTTTTAACGTATTACGTTATATGGTATAACGTTATAACGTATTACGTTATATGGTATAACGTTATAACGTATTACGATATATGGTATAACGTTATAACGTATTACGTTGTATGGTATAACGTTAAACCGTATTACGTTATATGGTATAACGAAGTGACGTTTCACGTTATATGGTATTACGTTATAACGTATTACGTTATGTGGTATAACGTTATACCGTATTACGTTATATGTTATAACGAAATGGCGTTTCACGTTACATGGTATTACGTTATAACGTATTACGTTATATGGTATAACGTTATACCGTATTACGTTATATGTTATAACGAAATGACGTTTCACGTTATATGGTATTACCTTATAACGTATTACGTTATATCGTATAACGTGATACCGTTTTACATTATATGGTATAACGAAATGACATTTTATGTTATATGGTATAACGAAATGACGTTTCACGTTATATGGTATAACGTTGTAAAGTATTACGTTATATGGTAGTACGTTATAACGTATTTCGTTATATGGTATAACGTTATAAAGTATTACGTTATATGGTATAACGTTACAACGTATTACGTAATATCGTATAACGTTTTAACGTATTTCGTTATATGGTATAACGTTATAACGTATTACGTTACATGGTATAACGTTATAACGTATTACGTTATATGGTATAACGTTTTAACGTATTACGTTATATGGTATAACGTTATAACGTATTATGATATTTTGTATAACGTTGTAACGTATTACGTTATATGGTATAACGTTATAACGTATTACGTTATATGGTATAACGTTATAACGTATTACGTTATATGGTATTACGTTATAACGTATTATGTTATATGGTATAACGTGATACCGTATTATGTTATATAGTATAACGAAATGACGTTTTACGTTATATGGTATAACGTTCTATCGTATTACGTTATACGGTATAACGAAATGACGTTTTACGTTATATGGTATAACGTTCTATCGTATTACGTTATACGGTATAACGAAATGACTTTTTACGTTATATGCTATTACGTTATAACGTATTACGTTATATGGTATAACGTTATAACGTATTACGTTATATGGTATAACGTTATAACGTATTACGTTATATGGTATTACGTTATAACGTATTATGTTATATGGTATAACGTGATACCGTATTATGTTATATAGTATAACGAAATGACGTTTTACGTTATATGGTATAACGTTCTATCGTATTACGTTATACGGTAAAACGAAATGACGTTTTACGTTATATGGTATAACGTTCTATCGTATTACGTTATACGGTATAACGAAATGACGTTTTACGTTATATGCTATTACGTTATAACGTATTACGTTATATGGTATAACGTTATAACGTATTACGTTATATGGGATAACGTTATAACGTATTACGTTATATGTTATAGCGAAATGACGTTTCACGTTATATGGTATTACCTTATAACGTATTACGTTATATGGTATAACGTAATACCGTATTACATTATATGGTATAACGAAATGACATTTTATGTTATATGGTATAACGAAATGACGTTTCACGTTATATGGTATAACGTTGTAAAGTATTACGTTATATGGTATTACGTTATAACGTATTACGTTATATGGTATAACGTTATAACGTATTACGTTATATGGTATAACGTTTTAACGTAGTACGTTACATGGTATAACGTTGTACCGTATTACGTTATATGGTGTAACGAAAGGACGTTTTACGTTATATGGTATTACGTTATAACGTATTACGTTATATGGTATAACGTTATACCGTATTATGATACATGGTATAACGTTATAACGTATTACGTTATATGGTATAACGTTATAACGTATTACGTTATATGGTATAACGTTATAACGTATTACGTTATATGGTATAACGTTTTAACGTAGTACGTTATATGGTATAACGTTATAACGTATTACGTTATATGCTATAACGTTATAACGTATTACGTTACATGGTATAACGTTATAACGTATTATGTTATATGATATAACGTTATACCGTATTATGTTATATAGTATAACGAAATGACGTTTTACGTTATATGGTATAACGTTCTAACGTATTACGTTATACGGTATAACGAAATGACGTTTTACGTTATATGGTATTACGTTATAACGTATTACGTTATATGGTATAACGTTATAACGTATTACGTTATATGGGATAACATTATAACGTATTACGTTATATGGTATAACGTTATAACGTATTACGTTATATGGGATAACGTTATAACGTATTACGTTATATGTTATAGCGAAATGACGTTTCACGTTATATGGTATTACCTTATAACGTATTACGTTATATGGTATAACGTAATACCATATTACATTATATGGTATAACGAAATGACATTTTATGTTATATGGTATAACGAAATGACGTTTCACGTTATATGGTATAACGTTGTAAAGTATTACGTTATATGGTATTACGTTATAACGTATTACGTTATATGGTATAACGATATAACGTATTACGTTATATGGTATAACGTTTTAACGTAGTACGTTACACGGTATAACGTTATACCGTATTACGTTATATGGTGTAACGAAATGACGTTTTACGTTATATGGTATTACGTTATAACGTATTACGTTATATGGTATAACGTTATACCGTATTATGATACATGGTATAACGTTATAACGTATTACGTTATATGGTATAACGTTATAACGTATTACGTTATATGGTATAACGTTATAACGTATTACGTTATATGGTATAACGTTTTAACGTAGTACGTTATATGGTATAACGTTATAACGTATTACGTTATATGCTATAACGTTATAACGTATTACGTTACATGGTATAACGTTATAACGTATTATGTTATATGGTATAACGTTATACCGTATTATGTTATATAGTATAACGAAATGACGTTTTACGTTATATGGTATAACGTTCTAACGTATTACGTTATACGGTATAACGAAATGACGTTTTACGTTATATGGTATTACGTTATAACGTATTACGTTATATGGTATAACGTTATAACGTATTACGTTATATGGGATAACATTATAACGTGTTACGTTGTATGGTATAACGAAATGACGTTTTCCGTTATATGGTATAACTTTTTAACGTATTTCGTTATATGGTATAACGTTATAACGTATTACGTTATATGGTATAACATTATACCGTATTATGTTACATGGTATAACGTTATAACGTATTACGTTATATGGTATAACGTTATAACGTATTACGTTATATGGTATAACGTTATAACGTATTACGTTATATGGTAAAACGTTATAACGTATTACGTTATATGGTATAACGTTTTAACGTAGTACGTTATATGGTATAACGTTATAACGTATTACGTTATATGGTATAACGTTATAACGTATTACGTTATATGGTATAACGTTATAACGTATTACGTTATATGGCATAACGTTATAACGTATTACGTTATATGGTATAACGTTATAACGTATTACGTTATATGGTATAACGTTTTAACGTATTACGTTATATGGTATAACGAAATGACGTTTTACGTTATATGGTATTACGTTATAACGTATTACGTTATATGGTACAACGTTATAACGTATTACGTTATATGTTATAACGTTTTAACGTATTACGTTATATGGTATAACGTTATACCGCATAACGTTATATGGTATAACGAAGTGACGTTTTACGTTATATGGTATTACGTTATAACGTATTACGTTATATGGTATAACGTTATAACGTATTACGTTATATGGTATAACGTTACAACGTATTACGTTATATCGTATAACGTTTTAACGTATTTCGTTATATGGTATAACGTTATAACGTATTACGATATATGGTATAACGTTATAACGTATTACGTTATATGGTATAACGTTTTAACGTAGTACGTTATATGGTATAACGTTATAACGTATTACGTTATATGGTATAACGTTATTACGTATTACGTTACATGGTATAACGTTATAACGTATTACGTTATATGGTATAACGTTGTAACGTATTACGTTATATGGTATAACGTTATACAGTATTACGTTATATGGTATAACGTTATAACGTATTACGTTATATGGTATAACGTTATAACGTATTACGTTATAACGTATTACGTTATATGGTATAACGTTATAACGTATTACGTTATATGGTATAACGTTTTAACGTAGTACGTTATATGGTATAACGTTATAACGTATTACGTTATATGGTATAACGTTATAACGTATTACGGTACATGGTATAACGTTATAACGTATTACGTTATATGGTATAACGTTATACCATATTACGTTATATGGTATAACGAAATGACGTTTTACGTTATATGGTATAACGTTGTAACGTATTACGTTATATGGTATAACGTTATACCGTATTACGTTATATGGTATAACGTTATAACGTATTACGTTATATGGTATAACGTTATGACGTATTACGTTATATGGCATAACGATATAACGTATTACGTTATATGGTATAACGTTATAACGTATTACGTTATATGGTATAACGTTTTAACGTATTACGTTATATGGTATAACGTTATACCGTATAACGTTATATGGTATAACGAAATGACGTTTTACGTTATATGGTATTACGTTATAACTTATTACGTTATATGGTACAACGTTATAACGTATTACGTTATATGGTATAACGTTTTAACGTATTACGTTATATGGTATAACGTTATACCGTATACCGTTATATGGTATAACGAAATGACGTTTTACGTTATATGGTATTACGTTATAACGTATTACGTTATATGGTACAACGTTATAACGTATTACGTTATATGTTATAACGTTTTAACGTATTACGTTATATGGTATAACGTTATACCGTATAACGTTATATGGTATAACGAAGTGACGTTTTACGTTATATGGTATTACGTTATAACGTATTACGTTATATGGTATAACGTTATAACGTATTACGTTATATGGTATAACGTTACAACGTATTACGTTATATCGTATAACGTTTTAACGTATTTCGTTATATGGTATAACGTTATAACGTATTACGTTATATGGTATAACGTTATAACGTATTACGTTATATGGTATAACGTTTTAACGTAGTACGTTATATGGTATAACGTTATAACGTATTACGTTATATGGTATAACGTTATTACGTATTACGTTACATGGTATAACGTTATAACGTATTACGTTATATGGTATAACGTTGTAACGTATTACGTTATATGGTATAACGTTATACCGTATTACGTTATATGGTATAACGTTATAACGTATTACGTTATATGGTATAACGTTATAACGTATTACGTTATATGGCATAACGTTATAACGTATTACGTTATATGGTATTACGTTATAACGTATTATATTATATGGTATAACGTTATACCGTATTATGTTATATAGTATAACGAAATGACGTTTTACGTTATATGGTATAACGTTCTAACGTATTACGTTATACGGTATAACGAAATGACGTTTTACGTTATATGGTATTACGTTATAACGTATTACGTTATATGGTATAACGTTATAACGTATTACGTTATATGGGATAACGTTATAACGTATTACGTTATATGGTATAACGATATAACGTATCACGTTACATGGTATAACGTTTTAACGTATTACGTTATATGGTATAACGTTATAACGTATTACGTTATATGCTATAACGAAGTGACGTTTCACGTTATATGGTATTACGTTATAACGTATTACGTTATATGGTATAACGTTATACCGTATTACGTTATATGGTATAACGTTATAACGTATTACGATATATGGTATAACGTTGTAACGTATTACGTTATATGGTATAACGTTATACCGTATTACGTTATATGGTATATCGAAATGACGTTTTGCGTTATATGTTATATATTTATAACGTATTACATTATATGGTACAACGTTATACCGTATTACGTTATATGGTACACCGAAATGACGTTTTGCGTTATATGGTATAACGTTATAACGTATTAGGTTATATGATACAGCTTTATACCGTATTACGTTATATGGTATAACGAAATGACGTTTTACGTTATATGGTATTACGTTATAACGTATTACGTTATATGGTATAACGTTATAACGTATTACGTTATATGGTATAACGTTACAACGTATTACGTTATATCGTATAACTTTTTAACGTATTTCGTTATATGGTATAACGTTATAACGTTATACCGTATTACGTTACATGGTATAACGTTATAGCGTATTACGTTATATGTTATTACGTTATAACGTATTATGTTATATGGTATAACGTTATACCGTATTATGTCATATAGTATAACGAAATGACGTTTTACGTTATATGGTATAACGTTCTAACGTATTACGTTATACGGTATAACGAAATGACGTTTTACGTTATATGGTATTACGTTATAACGTATTACGTTATATGGTATAACGTTATAACGTATTACGTTATATGGGATAACATTATAACGTGTTACGTTATATGGTATAACGAAATGACGGTTTCCGTTATATGGTATAACTTTGTAACGTATTACGTTATATCGTATATCTTTTTAACGTATTTCGTTATATGGTATAACGTTATAACGTATTACGTTATATGGTATAACGGTTTAACGTAGTACGTTATATGGTATAACGTTATAACGTATTACGTTATATGGTATAACGTTATAACGTATTACGTTACATGGTATAACGTTATAACGTATTACGTTATATGGTATAACGTTTTAACGTATTACGTTATATGGTATAACGTTATAACGTATTACGATATATGGTATAACGTTGTAATGTATTACGTTATATGGTATTACGTTATAACGTATTACGTTATATGGTATAACGTTATAACGTATTACGTTATATGGTATAACGTTTTAACGTAGTACGTTACATGGTAAAACGTTATAACGTATTACGGTATATGGGATAACCTTATAACCTATTACGTTATATGGTATAACGTTATAACGTATTACGTTATATGGTATAACGTTTTAACGTATTACGTTATATGGTATAACGTTATAGCGTATTACGTTATATGCTATAACGGTTTAACGTAGTACGTTATATGGTATAACGTTATAACGTATTACGTTATATGGTATAACGTTATAACGTATTACGTTACATGGTATAACGTTATAACGTATTACGTTATATGGTATAACGTTTTTACGTATTACGTTATATGGTATAACGTTATAACGTATTACGATATATGGTATAACGTTGTAATGTATTACGTTATATGGTATAACGTTATAACGTATTACGTTATATGGGATAACATTATAACGTGTTACGTTATATGGTATAACGAAATGACGGTTTCCGTTATATGGTATAACGTTGTAACGTATTACGTTATATCGTATATCTTTTTAACGTATTTCGTTATATGGTATAACGTTATAACGTATTACGTTATATGGTATAACGGTTTAACGTAGTACGTTATATGGTATAACGTTATAACGTATTACGTTACATGGTATAACGTTATAACGTATTACGTTATATGGTATAACGTTTTAACGTATTACGTTATATGGGATAACATTATAACGTGTTACGTTATATGGTATAACGAAATGACGGTTTCCGTTATATGGTATAACGTTGTAACGTATTACGTTATATCGTATATCTTTTTAACGTATTTCGTTATATGGTATAACGTTATAACGTATTACGTTATATGGTATAACGTTATAACGTATTACGTTACATGGTATAACGTTAAAACGTATTATGTTATATGGTATAACGTTATACCGTATTATGTCATATAGTATAACGAAATGACGTTTTACGTTATATGGTATAACGTTCTAACGTATTACGTTATACGGTATAACGAAATGACGTTTTACGTTATATGGTATTACGTTATAACGTATTACGTTATATGGTATAATGAAATGACGTTTTACGTTATATGGTATAACGTTCTAACGTATTACGTTATACGGTATAACGAAATGACGTTTTACGTTATATGGTATTACGTTATAACGTATCACGTTATATGGTATAACGTTTTAACGTATTACGTTATATGGTATAACGTTATAACGTATTACGTTATATGCTATAACGGTTTAACGTAGTACGTTATATGGTATAACGTTATAACGTATTACGTAATATGGTATAACGTTATAACGTATTACGTTACATGGTATAACGTTATAACGTGTTACGTTATATGGTATAACGTTTTAACGTATTACGTTATATGGTATAACGTTATAACGTATTACGATATATGGTATAACGTTGTAACGTATTACGTTATATGGTATAACGTTATACCGTATTACGTTATATGGTATAACGAAGTGACGTTTCACGTTATATGGTATTACGTTATAACGTATTACGTTATATGGTATAACGTTATACCGTATTACGTTATATGGTATATCGAAATGACGTTTTCTGTTATATGGTATAACGAAATGACGTTTTACGTTATATGGTATAACGTTATAACATATTACGTTATACGGTATGACGAAGTGACGTTTTACGTTATATGGTATTACGTTATAACGTATTACGTTATATGGTATAACGTTATACCGTATTACGTTATATGTTATAACGAAATGACGTTTCACGTTATATGGTATTACCTTATAACGTATTACGTTATATGGCATAACGTAATACCGTATTACATTATATGGTATAACGATATGACATTTTACGTTATATGGTATTACGTTATATGGTATAACGAAATGACGTTTCACGTTTTATGGTATAACGTTGTAAAGTATTACGTTATATGGTATTACGTTATAACGTATTACGTTATATGGTATAACGTTATAACGTATTACGTTATATGGTATAACGTTTTAACGTAGTACGTTACATGGTAAAACGTTATAACGCATTACGGTATATGGTATAACCTTATAAAATATTACGTTATATGGTATAACGTTTTAACGTATTACGTTATGTGGTATAACGTTATAACGTATTACGATATATGGTATAACGTTGTAACGTATTACGTTATATGGTATTACGTTATAACGTATTACGTTATATGGTATAACGTTATAACGTATTACGTTACATGGTATAACCTTATAAAATATTACGTTATATGGTATAACGTTTTAACGTATTACGTTATGTGGTATAACGTTATAACGTATTACGATATATGGTATAACGTTGTAATGTATTACGTTATATGGTATTACGTTATAACGTATTACGTTATATGGTATTACGTTATAACGTATTACGTTATATGGTATAACGTTATAACGTATTACGTTATATGGTATAACGTTTTAACGTAGTACGTTACATGGTAAAACGTTATAACGTATTACGATATATGGTATAACGTTGTAATGTATTACGTTATATGGTATTACGTTATAACGTATTACGTTATATGGTATAACGTTATAACGTATTACGTTATATGGTATAACGTTTTAACGTAGTACGTTACATGGTAAAACGTTATAACGTATTACGGTATATGGGATAACCTTATAACGTATTACGTTATATGGTATAACGTTATAACGTATTACGTTATATGGTATAACGTTTTAACGTATTACGTTATATGGTATAACGTTATAACGTATTACGTTATATGGTATAACGTTATAACGTATTACGTTACATGGTATAACCTTATAAAATATTACGTTTTATGGTATAGCGTTTTAACGTATTACGTTATAAGGTATAACGTTATAACGTATTACGTTATGTGGTATAACGTTTTAACGTAGTACGTTACATGGTAAAACGTTATAACGTATTACGATATATGGTATAACGTTGTAATGTATTACGTTATATGGTATTACGTTATAACGTATTACGTTATATGGTATAACGTTATACCGTATTACGTTATATGGTATAACGAAATGACGTTTTACGTTATATGGTATTACGTTATAACGTATTACGTTATATGGTATAACGTCATACCGTATTACTTTATATGGTATAACGAAATGACGTTTAACGTTATATGGTATTACGTTATAACGTATTACGTTATATGGTATTACGTTAGAACGTATTACGTTATATGGTATAACGTCATACCGTATTACTTTATATGGTATAACGGAATGACGTTTAACGTTATATGGTATTACGTTTTAGCGTAGTACGTTATATGGTATAACGTTATAACGTATTACGTTATATGGTATAACGTTATAACGTATTACGTTACATGGTATAACGTTATAACGTATTACGTTATATGGTATAAAGTTTTAACGTAGTACGTTATATGGTTACACGTTATAACGTATTACGTTATATGGTATAACGTTATAACGTATTACGTTATATGGTATAACGTTATAACGTATTACGTTATATGGTATTACGTTATAACGTATTATGTTATATGGTATAACGTTATACCGTATTATGTTATATAGTATAACGAAATGACGTTTTACGTTATATGGTATTACGTTATAACGTATTACGTTATATGGTATAACGTCATACCGTATTACTTTATATGGTATAACGAAATGACGTTTAACGTTATATGGTATTACGTTATAACGTATTACGTTATATGGTATAACGTTTTAACGTAGTACGTTACATGGAATAACGTTATACCGTATTACGTTATATGGTATAACGAAATGACGTTTTACATTATATGGTATAACGTTATAACGTATTACATTATATGGTATAACGTTATACCGTATTACGTTATATGGTACACCGAAATGACGTTTTGCGTTATATTTTATAACGTTGTAACGTATTAGGTTATATGATACAGCGTTATACCGTATTACGTTATATGGTATAACGAAATGACGTTTTACGTTATATGGTATTACGTTATAACTTATTACGTCATATGGTATAACGTCATACCGTATTACTTTATATGGTATAACGAAATGACGTTTAACGTTATATGGTATTACGTTATAACGTATTACGTTATATGGTATAACGTTATACCGTATTACGTTATATGTTATAACGAAATGACGTTTCACGTTATATGGTATTACCTTATAACGTATTACGTTATATGGTATAACGTAATACCGTATTACATTATATGGTATAACGAAATGACATTTTACGTTATATGGTATTACGTTATATGGTATAACGAAATGACGTTTCACGTTATATGGTATAACGTTGTAAAGTACTACGTTATATGGTAATACGATATAACGTATTACGTTATATGGTATAACGTTATAACGTATTACGTTATATGGTATAACGTTATAACGTATTACGTTATATGGTATTACGTTATAACGTATTATGTTATATGGTATAACGTTATACCGTATTATGTTATATAGTATAACGAAATGACGTTTTACGTTATATGGTATAACGTTCTAACGTATTACGTTATACGATATAACGAAATGACGTTTTACGTTATATAGTATTAAGTTATAACGTATTACGTTATATGGTATAACGTTATAACGTATTACGTTATATGGGATAACGTTATAACGTATTACGTTATATGGTATAACGATATAACGTATCACGTTATATGGTATAACGTTTTAACGTATTAAGTTATATGGTATAACGTTATAACGTATTACGTTATATGCTATAACGGTTTAACGTAGTACGTTATATGGTATAACGTTATAACGTATTACGTTATATGGTATAACTTTATAACGTATTACGTTACATGGTATAACGTTATAACGTATTACGTTATATGGTATAACGTTTTAACGTATTACGTTATACGGTATAACGTTATAACGTATTACGATATATGGTATAACGTTGTAACGTATTACGTTATATGGTATAACGTTATACCGTATTACGTTATATGGTATAACGAAGTGACGTTTCACGTTATATGGTATTACGTTATAACGTATTACGTTATATGGTATAACGTTTTAACGTATTACGTTATATGGTATAACGTTATAACGTATTACGATATATGGTATAACGTTGTAACGTATTACGTTATATGGTATAACGTTATACCGTATCACGTTATATGGTATAACGATATAACGTATCACGTTATATGGTATAACGTTTTAACGTATTACGTTATATGGTATAACGTTTTAACGTATTACGTTATATGGTATAACGTTATACCGTATTACGTTATATGTTATAACGAAATGACGTTTCACGTTATATGGTATTACCTTATAACGTATTACGTTATATGGTATAACGTAATACCGTATTACATTATATGGTATAACGATATGACATTTTACGTTATATGGTATTACGATATATGGTATAACGTTATAACGTATTACGTTATATGGTATAACGTTTTAACGTAGTACGTTATATGGTATAACGTTATAACGTATTACGTTATATGGTATAACGTTATTACGTATTACGTTACATGGTATAACGTTATAACGTATTACGTTATATGGTATAACGTTGTAACGTATTACGTTATATGGTATAACGTTATACAGTATTACGTTATATGGTATAACGTTATAACGTATTACGTTATATGGTATAACGTTATAACGTATTACGTTATAACGTATTACGTTATATGGTATAACGTTATAACGTATTACGTTATATGGTATAACGTTTTAACGTAGTACGTTATATGGTATAACGTTATAACGTATTACGTTATATGGTATAACGTTATAACGTATTACGGTACATGGTATAACGTTATAACGTATTACGTTATATGGTATAACGTTATACCATATTACGTTATATGGTATAACGAAATGACGTTTTACGTTATATGGTATAACGTTGTAACGTATTACGTTATATGGTATAACGTTATACCGTATTACGTTATATGGTATAACGTTATAACGTATTACGTTATATGGTATAACGTTATGACGTATTACGTTATATGGCATAACGATATAACGTATTACGTTATATGGTATTACGTTATAACGTATTACGTTATATGGTACAACGTTATAACGTATTACGTTATATGTTATAACGTTTTAACGTATTACGTTATATGGTATAACGTTATACCGTATAACGTTATATGGTATAACGAAGTGACGTTTTACGTTATATGGTATTACGTTATAACGTATTACGTTATATGGTATAACGTTATAACGTATTACGTTATATGGTATAACGTTACAACGTATTACGTTATATCGTATAACGTTTTAACGTATTTCGTTATATGGTATAACGTTATAACGTATTACGTTATATGGTATAACGTTATAACGTATTACATTATATGGTATAACGTTTTAACGTAGTACGTTATATGGTATAATGTTATAACGTATTACGTTATATGGTATAACGTTATTACGTATTACGTTACATGGTATAACGTTATAACGTATTACGTTATATGGTATAACGTTGTAACGTATTACGTTATATGGTATAACGTTATACCGTATTACGTTATATGGTATAACGTTATAACGTATTACGTTATATGGTATAACGTTATAACGTATTACGTTATATGGCATAACGTTATAACGTATTACGTTATATGGTATTACGTTATAACGTATTATATTATATGGTATAACGTTATACCGTATTATGTTATATAGTATAACGAAATGACGTTTTACGTTATATGGTATAACGTTCTAACGTATTACGTTATACGGTATAACGAAATGACGTTTTACGTTATATGGTATTACGTTATAACGTATTACGTTATATGGTATAACGTTATAACGTATTACGTTATATGGGATAACGTTATAACGTATTACGTTATATGGTATAACGATATAACGTATCACGTTACATGGTATAACGTTTTAACGTATTACGTTATATGGTATAACGTTATAACGTATTACGTTATATGCTATAACGAAGTGACGTTTCACGTTATATGGTATTACGTTATAACGTATTACGTTATATGGTATAACGTTATACCGTATTACGTTATATGGTATAACGTTATAACGTATTACGATATATGGTATAACGTTGTAACGTATTACGTTATATGGTATAACGTTATACCGTATTACGTTATATGGTATATCGAAATGACGTTTTGCGTTATATGTTATATATTTATAACGTATTACATTATATGGTACAACGTTATACCGTATTACGTTATATGGTACACCGAAATGACGTTTTGCGTTATATGGTATAACGTTATAACGTATTAGGTTATATGATACAGCTTTATACCGTATTACGTTATATGGTATAACGAAATGACGTTTTACGTTATATGGTATTACGTTATAACGTATTACGTTATATGGTATAACGTTATAACGTATTACGTTATATGGTATAACGTTACAACGTATTACGTTATATCGTATAACTTTTTAACGTATTTCGTTATATGGTATAACGTTATAACGTTATACCGTATTACGTTACATGGTATAACGTTATAACGTATTACGTTATATGTTATTACGTTATAACGTATTATGTTATATGGTATAACGTTATACCGTATTATGTCATATAGTATAACGAAATGACGTTTTACGTTATATGGTATAACGTTCTAACGTATTACGTTATACGGTATAACGAAATGACGTTTTACGTTATATGGTATTACGTTATAACGTATTACGTTATATGGTATAACGTTATAACGTATTACGTTATATGGGATAACATTATAACGTGTTACGTTATATGGTATAACGAAATGACGGTTTCCGTTATATGGTATAACTTTGTAACGTATTACGTTATATCGTATATCTTTTTAACGTATTTCGTTATATGGTATAACGTTATAACGTATTACGTTATATGGTATAACGGTTTAACGTAGTACGTTATATGGTATAACGTTATAACGTATTACGTTATATGGTATAACGTTATAACGTATTACGTTACATGGTATAACGTTATAACGTATTACGTTATATGGTATAACGTTTTAACGTATTACGTTATATGGTATAACGTTATAACGTATTACGATATATGGTATAACGTTGTAATGTATTACGTTATATGGTATTACGTTATAACGTATTACGTTATATGGTATAACGTTATAACGTATTACGTTATATGGTATAACGTTTTAACGTAGTACGTTACATGGTAAAACGTTATAACGTATTACGGTATATGGGATAACCTTATAACGTATTACGTTATATGGTATAACGTTATAACGTATTACGTTATATGGTATAACGTTTTAACGTATTACGTTATATGGTATAACGTTATAGCGTATTACGTTATATGCTATAACGGTTTAACGTAGTACGTTATATGGTATAACGTTATAACGTATTACGTTATATGGTATAACGTTATAACGTATTACGTTACATGGTATAACGTTATAACGTATTACGTTATATGGTATAACGTTTTAACGTATTACGTTATATGGTATAACGTTATAACGTATTACGATATATGGTATAACGTTGTAATGTATTACGTTATATGGTATAACGTTATAACGTATTACGTTATATGGGATAACATTATAACGTGTTACGTTATATGGTATAACGAAATGACGGTTTCCGTTATATGGTATAACGTTGTAACGTATTACGTTATATCGTATATCTTTTTAACGTATTTCGTTATATGGTATAACGTTATAACGTATTACGTTATATGGTATAACGGTTTAACGTAGTACGTTATATGGTATAACGTTATAACGTATTACGTTACATGGTATAACGTTATAACGTATTACGTTATATGGTATAACGTTTTAACGTATTACGTTATATGGGATAACATTATAACGTGTTACGTTATATGGTATAACGAAATGACGGTTTCCGTTATATGGTATAACGTTGTAACGTATTACGTTATATCGTATATCTTTTTAACGTATTTCGTTATATGGTATAACGTTATAACGTATTACGTTATATGGTATAACGTTATAACGTATTACGTTACATGGTATAACGTTAAAACGTATTATGTTATATGGTATAACGTTATACCGTATTATGTCATATAGTATAACGAAATGACGTTTTACGTTATATGGTATAACGTTCTAACGTATTACGTTATACGGTATAACGAAATGACGTTTTACGTTATATGGTATTACGTTATAACGTATTACGTTATATGGTATAACGAAATGACGTTTTACGTTATATGGTATAACGTTCTAACGTATTACGTTATACGGTATAACGAAATGACGTTTTACGTTATATGGTATTACGTTATAACGTATCACGTTATATGGTATAACGTTTTAACGTATTACGTTATATGGTATAACGTTATAACGTATTACGTTATATGCTATAACGGTTTAACGTAGTACGTTATATGGTATAACGTTATAACGTATTACGTTATATGGTATAACGTTATAACGTATTACGTTACATGGTATAACGTTATAACGTATTACGTTATATGGTATAACGTTTTAACGTATTACGTTATATGGTATAACGTTATAACGTATTACGATATATGGTATAACGTTGTAACGTATTACGTTATATGGTATAACGTTATACCGTATTACGTTATATGGTATAACGAAGTGACGTTTCACGTTATATGGTATTACGTTATAACGTATTACGTTATATGGTATAACGTTATACCGTATTACGTTATATGGTATATCGAAATGACGTTTTGTGTTATATGGTATAACGAAATGACGTTTTACGTTATATGGTATAACGTTATAACATATTACGTTATACGGTATGACGAAGTGACGTTTTACGTTATATGGTATTACGTTATAACGTATTACGTTATATGGTATAACGTTATACCGTATTACGTTATATGTTATAACGAAATGACGTTTCACGTTATATGGTATTACCTTATAACGTATTACGTTATATGGCATAACGTAATACCGTATTACATTATATGGTATAACGATATGACATTTTACGTTATATGGTATTACGTTATATGGTATAACGAAATGACGTTTCACGTTATATGGTATAACGTTGTAAAGTATTACGTTATATGGTATTACGTTATAACGTATTACGTTATATGGTATAACGTTATAACGTATTACGTTATATGGTATAACGTTTTAACGTAGTACGTTACATGGTAAAACGTTATAACGCATTACGGTATATGGTATAACCTTATAAAATATTACGTTATATGGTATAACGTTTTAACGTATTACGTTATGTGGTATAACGTTATAACGTATTACGATATATGGTATAACGTTGTAACGTATTACGTTATATGGTATTACGTTATAACGTATTACGTTATATGGTATAACGTTATAACGTATTACGTTACATGGTATAACCTTATAAAATATTACGTTATATGGTATAACGTTTTAACGTATTACGTTATGTGGTATAACGTTATAACGTATTACGATATATGGTATAACGTTGTAATGTATTACGTTATATGGTATTACGTTATAACGTATTACGTTATATGGTATTACGTTATAACGTATTACGTTATATGGTATAACGTTATAACGTATTACGTTATATGGTATAACGTTTTAACGTAGTACGTTACATGGTAAAACGTTATAACGTATTACGATATATGGTATAACGTTGTAATGTATTACGTTATATGGTATTACGTTATAACGTATTACGTTATATGGTATAACGTTATAACGTATTACGTTATATGGTATAACGTTTTAACGTAGTACGTTACATGGTAAAACGTTATAACGTATTACGTTATATGGTATAACGTTATACCGTATTACGTTATATGGTATAACGAAATGACGTTTTACGTTATATGGTATTACGTTATAACGTATTACGTTATATGGTATAACGTCATACCGTATTACTTTATATGGTATAACGAAATGACGTTTAACGTTATATGGTATTACGTTATAACGTATTACGTTATATGGTATTACGTTAGAACGTATTACGTTATATGGTATAACGTCATACCGTATTACTTTATATGGTATAACGGAATGACGTTTAACGTTATATGGTATTACGTTTTAGCGTAGTACGTTATATGGTATAACGTTATAACGTATTACGTTATATGGTATAACGTTATAACGTATTACGTTACATGGTATAACGTTATAACGTATTACGTTATATGGTATAAAGTTTTAACGTAGTACGTTATATGGTTACACGTTATAACGTATTACGTTGTATGGTATAACGTTATAACGTATTACGTTATATGGTATAACGTTATAACGTATTACGTTATATGGTATTACGTTATAACGTATTATGTTATATGGTATAACGTCATACCGTATTACTTTATATGGTATAACGAAATGACGTTTAACGTTATATGGTATTACGTTATAACGTATTACGTTATATGGTATTACGTTAGAACGTATTACGTTATATGGTATAACGTCATACCGTATTACTTTATATGGTATAACGGAATGACGTTTAACGTTATATGGTATTACGTTTTAGCGTAGTACGTTATATGGTATAACGTTATAACGTATTACGTTATATGGTATAACGTTATAACGTATTACGTTACATGGTATAACGTTATAACGTATTACGTTATATGGTATAAAGTTTTAACGTAGTACGTTATATGGTATAACGTTATAACGTATTACGTTATATGGTATTACGTTATAACGTATTATGTTATATGGTATAACGTTATACCGTATTATGTTATATAGTATAACGAAATGACGTTTTACGTTATATGGTATTACGTTATAACGTATTACGTTATATGTTATAACGAAATGACGTTTCACGTTATATGGTATTACCTTATAACGTATTACGTTATATGGTATAACGTAATACCGTATTACATTATATGGTATAACGAAATGACATTTTACGTTATATGGTATAACGAAATGACGTTTCACGTTATATGGTATAACGTTGTAAAGTACTACGTTATATGGTAATACGATATAACGTATTACGTTATATGGTATAACGTTATAACGTATTACGTTATATGGTATAACGTTATAACGTATTACGTTATATGGTATTACGTTATAACGTATTATGTTATATGGTATAACGTTATACCGTATTATGTTATATAGTATAACGAAATGACGTTTTACGTTATATGGTATAACGTTCTAACGTATTACGTTATACGATATAACGAAATGACGTTTTACGTTATATAGTATTAAGTTATAACGTATTACGTTATATGGTATAACGTTATAACGTATTACGTTATATGGGATAACGTTATAACGTATTACGTTATATGGTATAACGATATAACGTATCACGTTATATGGTATAACGTTTTAACGTATTACGTTATATGGTATAACGTTATAACGTATTACGTTATATGCTATAACGGTTTAACGTAGTACGTTATATGGTATAACGTTATAACGTATTACGTTATATGGTATAACGTTATAACGTATTACGTTACATGGTATAACGTTATAACGTATTACGTTATATGGTATAACGTTTTAACGTATTACGTTATATGGTATAACGTTATAACGTATTACGATATATGGTATAACGTTGTAACGTATTACGTTATATGGTATAACGTTATACCGTATTACGTTATATGGTATAACGAAGTGACGTTTCACGTTATATGGTATTACGTTATAACGTATTACGTTATATGGTATAACGTTTTAACGTATTACGTTATATGGTATAACGTTATAACGTATTACGATATATGGTATAACGATATGACATTTTACGTTATATGGTATTACGTTATATGGTATAACGAAATGACGTTTCACGTTATATGGTATAACGTTGTAAAGTATTACGTTATATGGTATTACGTTATAACGTATTACGTTATATGGTATAACGTTATAACGTATTACGTTATATGGTATAACGTTATCACGTATTACGTTATATGGTATAACGTTATAACGTATTACGTTATATGGTATAAAGTTTTAACGTATTACGTTATATGGTATAACGTTATCACGTATTACGTTATATGGTATAACGTTATAACGTATTACGTTATATGGTATAACGTTATAACGTATTACGTTATATGGTATAACGTTATAATGTATTATGGTATATGGTATAACGTTATACCGTATTATGTTATATAGTATAACGAAATGACGTTTTACGTTATATGGTATTACGTTATAACGTATTACGTTATATGGTATAACGTCATACCGTATTACTTTATATGGTATAACGAAATGACGTTTAACGTTATATGGTATTACGTTATAACGTATTACGTTATATGGTATAACGTTTTAACGTAGTACGTTACATGGAATAACGTTATACCGTATTACGTTATATGGTATAACGAAATGACGTTTTACATTATATGGTATAACGTTATAACGTATTACATTATATGGTATAACGTTATACCGTATTACGTTATATGGTACACCGAAATGACGTTTTGCGTTATATTTTATAACGTTGTAACGTATTAGGTTATATGATACAGCGTTATACCGTATTACGTTATATGGTATAACGAAATGACGTTTTACGTTATATGGTATTACGTTATAACTTATTACGTCATATGGTATAACGTCATACCGTATTACTTTATATGGTATAACGAAATGACGTTTAACGTTATATGGTATTACGTTATAACGTATTACGTTATATGGTATAACGTTATACCGTATTACGTTATATGTTATAACGAAATGACGTTTCACGTTATATGGTATTACCTTATAACGTATTACGTTATATGGTATAACGTAATACCGTATTACATTATATGGTATAACGAAATGACATTTTACGTTATATGGTATTACGTTATATGGTATAACGAAATGACGTTTCACGTTATATGGTATAACGTTGTAAAGTACTACGTTATATGGTAATACGATATAACGTATTACGTTATATGGTATAACGTTATAACGTATTACGTTATATGGTATAACGTTATAACGTATTACGTTATATGGTATTACGTTATAACGTATTATGTTATATGGTATAACGTTATACCGTATTATGTTATATAGTATAACGAAATGACGTTTTACGTTATATGGTATAACGTTCTAACGTATTACGTTATACGATATAACGAAATGACGTTTTACGTTATATAGTATTAAGTTATAACGTATTACGTTATATGGTATAACGTTATAACGTATTACGTTATATGGTATAACGTTATAACGTATTACGTTATATGGTATAACGTTATAACGTATTACGTTATATGCTATAACGGTTTAACGTAGTACGTTATATGGTATAACGTTATAACGTATTACGTTATATGGTATAACTTTATAACGTATTACGTTACATGGTATAACGTTATAACGTATTACGTTATATGGTATAACGTTTTAACGTATTACGTTATACGGTATAACGTTATAACGTATTACGATATATGGTATAACGTTGTAACGTATTACGTTATATGGTATAACGTTATACCGTATTACGTTATATGGTATAACGAAGTGACGTTTCACGTTATATGGTATTACGTTATAACGTATTACGTTATATGGTATAACGTTTTAACGTATTACGTTATATGGTATAACGTTATAACGTATTACGATATATGGTATAACGTTGTAACGTATTACGTTATATGGTATAACGTTATACCGTATCACGTTATATGGTATAACGATATAACGTATCACGTTATATGGTATAACGTTTTAACGTATTACGTTATATGGTATAACGTTTTAACGTATTACGTTATATGGTATAACGTTATACCGTATTACGTTATATGTTATAACGAAATGACGTTTCACGTTATATGGTATTACCTTATAACGTATTACGTTATATGGTATAACGTAATACCGTATTACATTATATGGTATAACGATATGACATTTTACGTTATATGGTATTACGTTATATGGTATAACGAAATGACGTTTCACGTTATATGGTATAACGTTGTAAAGTATTACGTTATATGGTATTACGTTATAACGTATTACGTTATATGGTATAACGTTATAACGTATTACGTTATATGGTATAACGTTTTAACGTAGTACGTTACATGGTAAAACGTTATAACGTATTACGGTATATGGTATAACCTTATAAAATATTACGTTATATGGTATAACGTTTTAACGTATTACGTTATGTGGTATAACGTTATAACGTATTACGATATATGGTATAACGTTGTAACGTATTACGTTATATGGTATTACGTTATAACGTATTACGTTATATGGTATAACGTTATAACGTATTACGTTACATGGTTATAACCGTTTTATATACGTTATAATATTACGTTATATGGTATAACGGTTTTAACGTATTACGTTATATGGTATAACGTTATAACGTATTACGATATATGGTATAACGTTATAATGTATTACGTTACATGGTATAACGTTATAACGTATTACGTTATATGGTATAACGTTATACCGTATTACGTTATATGGTATAACGTTATAACGTATTACGATATATGGTATAACGTTGTAACGTATTACGTTATATGGTATAACGTTTACGTATTACGTTATATGGTATATTACGTTATATGGTATAACGTTATAACGTATTACGTTATATGGTATAACGTTATAACGTATTACGTTATATTATATTACGTATAACGTATTAGTTATATGATACAGCGTTATACCGTATTACGTTATATGGTATAACCAAATGACGTTTTACGTTATATGGTATTACGTTATAACTTATTACGTTATATGGTATAACGTCATACCGTATTACTTTATATGGTATAACGAAATGACGTTTAACGTTATATGGTATTACGTTATAACGTATTACGTTATATGGTATAACGTTATACCGTATTACGTTATATGTTATAACGAAATGACGTTTCACGTTATATGGTATTACCTTATAACGTATTACGTTATATGGTATAACGTAATACCGTATTACATTATATGGTATAACGAAATGACATTTTACGTTATATGGTATTACGTTATATGGTATAACGAAATGACGTTTCACGTTATATGGTATAACGTTGTAAAGTACTACGTTATATGGTAATACGATATAACGTATTACGTTATATGGTATAACGTTATAACGTATTACGTTATATGGTATAACGTTATAACGTATTACGTTATATGGTATTACGTTATAACGTATTATGTTATATGGTATAACGTTATACCGTATTATGTTATATAGTATAACGAAATGACGTTTTACGTTATATGGTATAACGTTCTAACGTATTACGTTATACGGTATAACGAAATGACGTTTTACGTTATATGGTATTACGTTATAACGTATTACGTTATATGGTATAACGTTATAACGTATTACGTTATATGGTATAACGTTATAACGTATTACGTTATATGCGTATAACGTTATAACGTTTTAACGTATTAAGTATATGGTATAACGTTATAACGTATTACGTTATATGCTATAACGGTTAACGTAGTACGTTATATGGTATAACGTTATAACGTATTACGTTATATGGTATAACTTTATAACGTATTACGTTACATGGTATAACGTTATGTATTATATAGTATAACGAACGTTATATGGTACGTAACGATATATGGTATAACGTGGTATTACGTTATATGGTACGTTATACGGTATAACGAAGTGACGTTTACGTTATATGGTATTACGTTATAACGTATTACGTTATATGGTATAACGTTATAACGTAACGTATTACGTATATATGGTATAACGTTATAACGTATTACGTATATGGTATAACGTTGTAACGTATTACGTTATATGGTATAACGTTATAACGTATTACGTTATATGGTATAACGTTATAACGTATTACGTTATATGGGTAACGTATTACGTTATATTTTAACGAACGTATTACGTTATATGGTATAACGTTATAACGTATTACGTTATATGGTTATATGGTATTACGTTATAACGTATTACGTTATATGGTATAACGTTTTAACGTATTACGTTATATGGTATAACGTATACGTAACGTATTACGTTATATGGTATAACGTTATAACGTATTACGTTATATGGTATAACGTTATAACGTATTACGTTATATGGTATAACGTTATAACGTATTACGTTATATGGTATAACGTTATTAAGTTATATGGTACGTTAAAAGGTATTACGTTATAACGTATTACGTTACATGGTATAACGTTATACTGTATTATGTTATATAGTATAACGAAATGACGTTTTACGTTATATGGTATAACGTTCTAACTTATTACGTTATACGGTATAACGAAATGACGTTTTACGTTATATGGTATTACGTTATAACGTATTACGTTATATGGTATAACGTTATAACGCATTACGTTATATGGGATAACGTTATAACGTATTACGTTATATGGTATAACGTTATAACGTATTAGGTTATATGGTATAACGCTTTAACGTATTACGTTATATGGTATAACGTTATAACGTATTACGTTATATGGTATAACGTTATAACGTATTACGTTACATGGTATAACGTTATAACGTATTACGTTATATGGTATAACGTTTTAACGTATTACGTTATATGGTATAACGTTATAACGTGTTACGTTATATGGTATTACGTTATAACGTATTATGTTATATGGTATAGCGTTATACCGTATTATGTTATATAGTATAACGAAATGACGTTTTACGCTATATGGTATAACGTTCTAACTTATTACGTTATACGGTATAACGAAATGACGTTTTACGTTATATGGTATTACGTTATAACGTATTACGTTATATGGTATAACGTTATAACGTATTACGTTATATGGGATAACGTTATAACGTATTACGTTATATGGTATAACGTTATAACGTATTACGTTATATGGTATAACGTTTTAACGTATTACGTTATATGGTATAACGTTATAACGTATTACGTTATATGGTATAACGTTATAACGTATTACGTTACATGGAATAACGTTATAATGTATTACGTTATATGGTATAACGTTATAACGTATTACGTTATATGGTATTACGTTATAACGTATTATGTTATATGGTATAACGTTATACCGTATTATGTTATATAGTATAACGAAATGATGTTTTACGTTATATGGTATAACGTTCTAACGTATTACGTTAAACGGTATAACGAAATGACGTTTTACGTTATATGGTATTACGTTATAACGTATTACGTTATATGGTATAACGTTATAACGTATTACGTTATATGGGATAACGTTATAACGTATTACGTTATATGGTATAACGTTATAACGTTTTAACGTATTACGCTATATGGTATAACGTTATAACGTATTACGTTATATGCTATAACGTGTTAACGTAGTACGTTATATGGTATAACGTTATAACGTATTACGTTGTATGGTATAACGTTATACCGTATTATGTTATATAGTATAACGAAATGACGTTTTACATTATATGGTATAACGTTCTAACGTATTACGTTATACGGTATAACGAAATGACGTTTTACGTTATATGGTATTACGTTATAACGTATTACGTTATATGGTATAACGTTATACCGATTTAAGTTGTATGGTATTACGTTATAACGTATTACGTTAAAAGGTATTACGTTATAACGTATTACGTTACATGGTATAACGTTATACTGTATTATGTTATATGGTATAACGAAATGATGTTTTACGTTATATGGTATAACGTTATAACATATTACGTTATACGGTATAACGAAGTGACGTTTTACGTTATATGGTATTACGTTATAACGTTTTACGTTATATGGTATAACGTTATGACGTATTACGTTATATGGTATAACGTTACAACGTATTACGTTATATCGTATAACGATTTAACGTATTTCGTTATATGGTATAACGTTATAACGTATTACGTTATATGGCATTACGTTATAACGTATTATGTTATATGGTATAACGTTATACCGTATTATGTTATATAGTATAACGAAATGACGTTTTACGTTATATGGTATAACGTTCTAACGTATTACGTTATACGGTATAACGAAATGACGTTTTACGTTATATGGTATTACGTTATAACGTATTACGTTATATGGTAAAACGTTATAACGTATTACGTTATATGTGATAACGTTATAACGTATTACGTTATATGGTATAACGTTATAATGTATTATGTTATATGGTATAACGTTATACCGTATTATGTTATATAGTATAACGAAATGACGTTTTACGTTATATGGTATAACGTTCTAACGTATTACGCTATACGGTATAACGAAATGACGTTTTACGTTATGTGGTATTACGTTATAACGTATTACGTTATATGGTATAACGTTATAACGTATTACGTTATATGGTATAACGTTATAACGTATTACGTTATATGGTATAACGTTTTAACGTATTACGTTATATGGTATAACGTTATAACGTATTACGTTATATGCTATAACGTTTTAACGTAGTACGTTATATGGGATAACGTTATAACGTATTACGTTATATGGTATAACGTTATAACGTATTACGTTATATGGTATAACGTTTTAACGTATTACGTTATATGGTATAACGTTATAACGTATTACGTTATATGCTATAACGTTTTAACGTAGTACGTTATATGGTGTTACGTTATAACGTGTTACGTTATATGGTATAACGTTATACCGTATTACGTTATATGTTATAACGTTATAACGTATTACGTTATATGGTGTTACGTTATAACGTATTATGTTATATGGTATAACGTTCTATCGTATTACGTTATACGGTATAACGAAATGACGTTTTGCGTTATATGGTATTACGTTATAACGTGTTACGTTATATGGTATAACGTTATAACGTATTACGTTATATGGCATTACGTTATAACGTATTATGTTATATGGTATAACGTTATACCGTATTATGTTATATAGTATAACGAAATGACGTTTTACGTTATATGGTATAACGTTATAACATATTACGTTATACGGTATAACGAAGTGACGTTTTACGTTATATGGTATTACGTTATAACGCATTACGTTATATGGTATAACGTTATAACGTATTACGTTATATGGTATAACGTTATACCGATTTAAGTTGTATGGTATTACGTTATAACGTATTACGTTAAAAGGTATTACGTTATAACGTATTACGTTACATGGTATAACGTTATACTGTATTATGTTATATGGTATAACGTCTTAAAGTATTACGTTATATGGTATAACGTTATAACGTATTACGTTATATGGGATAACGTTATAACGTATTACGTTATATGGTATAACGTTATAACGTATTAGGTTATATGGTATAACGCTTTAACGTATTACGTTATATGGTATAACGTTATAACGTATTACGTTATATGGTATAACGTTATAACGTATTACGTTACATGGTATAACGTTATAACGTATTACGTTATATGGTATAACGTTATAACGTATTAGGTTATATGGTATAACGCTTTAACGTATTACGTTATATGGTATAACGTTATAACGTATTACGTTATATGGTATAACGTTATAACGTATTACGTTACATGGTATAACGTTATAACGTATTACGTTATATGGGATAACGTTATAACGTATTACGTTATATGGTATAACGTTATAACGTATTAGGTTATATGGTATAACGTTATAAGGTATTACGTTATATGGTATAACGTTTTAACGTATTACGTTATATATTACGTTATAACGTATTACGTTATATGGTATAACGTTATAACGTATTACGTTATATATGTCGTTATAACGTATTACGTTATATGGTATAACGTTATAACGTATTACGTTATATGGTAACGTTTTAACGTTATTGCTTTTGAGTATGGTATAACGTTATAACGTATTACGTTATATGCTATAACGTTTTAACGTAGTACGTTATATGGTATAACGTTATAACGTATTACGTTATATGGTATAACGTTATAACGTATTACGTTATATGGTATTACGTTATAACGTATTACATTATATGGTATAACGTTATAACGTATTACGTTATATGGTATTACGTTTTAACGTATTATGTTATATGGTATAACGTTATACCGTATTACGTTATATGTTATAACGTTATAACGTATTACGTTATATGGTATAACGTTATACCGATTTAAGTTATATGGTATTACGTTATAACGTATTACGTTAAAAGGTATTACGTTATAACGTATTACGTTACATGGTATAACGTTATACTGTATTATGTTATATAGTATAACGAAATGACGTTTTACGTTATATGGTATAACGTTCTAACTTATTACGTTATACGGTATAACGAAATGACGTTTTACGTTATATGGTATTACGTTATAACGTATTACGTTATATGGTATAACGTTATAACGCATTACGTTATATGGGATAACGTTATAACGTATTACGTTATATGGTATAACGTTATAACGTATTAGGTTATATGGTATAACGCTTTAACGTATTACGTTATATGGTATAACGTTATAACGTATTACGTTATATGGTATAACGTTATAACGTATTACGTTACATGGTATAACGTTATAACGTATTACGTTATATGGGATAACGTTATAACGTATTACGTTATATGGTATAACGTTATAACGTATTAGGTTATATGGTATAACGCTTTAACGTATTACGTTATATGGTATTACGTTATAACGTATTACGTTATATGGTATAACGTTATAACGTATTACGTTATATGGTATAACGTTATAACGTATTACGTTATATGGTATAACGTTTTAACGTATTACGTTATATGGTATAACGTTATAACGTATTACGTTATATGGTATTACGTTATAACGTATTATGTTATATGGTATAGCGTTATACCGTATTATGTTATATAGTATAACGAAATGACGTTTTACGTTATATGGTATAACGTTCTAACGTATTACGTTATACGGTATAACGAAATGACGTTTTACGTTATATGGAATTACGTTATAACGTATTACGTTATATGGTATAACGTTATAACGTATTACGTTATATGGGATAACGTTATAACGTATTACGTTATATGGTATAACGTTATAACGTATTACGTTATATGGTATTACGTTATAACGTATTATGTTATATGGTATAACGTTATACCGTATTATGTTATATAGTATAACGAAATGACGTTTTACGCTATATGGTATAACGTTCTAACTTATTACGTTATACGGTATAACGAAATGACGTTTTACGTTATATGGTATTACGTTATAACGTATTACGTTATATGGTATAACGTTATAACGTATTACGTTATATGGGATAACGTTATAACGTATTACGTTATATGGTATAACGTTATAACGTATTACGTTATATGGTATAACATTTTAACGTATTACGTTATATGGTATAACGTTATAACGTATTACGTTATATGGTATAACGTTATAACGTATTACGTTACATGGATTAACGTTATAATGTATTACGTTATATGGTATAACGTTATAACGTATTACGTTATATGGTATTACGTTATAACGTATTATGTTATATGGTATAACGTTATACCGTATTATGTTATATAGTATAACGAAATGATGTTTTACGTTATATGGTATAACGTTCTAACGTATTACGTTAAACGGTATAACGAAATGACGTTTTACGTTATATGGTATTACGTTATAACGTATTACGTTATATGGTATAACGTTATAACGTATTACGTTATATGGGATAACGTTATAACGTATTACGTTATATGGTATAACGTTATAACGTTTTAACGTATTACGCTATATGGTATAACGTTATAACGTATTACGTTATATGCTATAACGTGTTAACGTAGTACGTTATATGGTATAACGTTATAACGTATTACGTTGTATGGTATAACGTTATACGGTATTATGTTATATAGTATAACGAAATGACGTTTTACGTTATATGGTATAACGTTCTAACGTATTACGTTATACGGTATAACGAAATGACGTTTTACGTTATATGGTATTACGTTATAACGTATTACGTTATATGGTATAACGTTATACCGTATTACGTTATATGGTATATCGAAATGACGTTTTGCGTTATATGGTATATCGTTATAACGTATTACATTATATGGTATAACGTTATACCGTATTACGTTATATGGTACACCGAAATGACGTTTTGCGTTATATGGTATAACGTTATAACGTATTAGGTTATATGATACAGCGTTATACCGTATTACGTTATACGGTATAACGAAGTGACGTTTTACGTTATATGGTATTATGTTATAACGTATTACGTTATATGGTATAACGTTATAACGTATTACGTTATATGGTATAACGTTATACCTTATTACGTTACATGGTATTACGTTATAACGTATTACGTTAAAAGGTATTACGTTATAACGTATTACGTTACGTGGTATAACGTTATACTGTATTATGTTATATGGTATAACGAAATGATGTTTTACGTTATATGGTATGATGTTATAACATATTAAGTTATACGGTATAACGAAGTGACGTTTTACGTTATATGGTATTACGTTATAACGTTTTACGTTATATGGTATAACGTTATGACGTATTACGTTATATGGTATAACGTTACAACGTATTACGTTATATCGTATAACGATTTAACGTATTTCGTTATATGGTATAACGTTATAACGTATTACGTTATATGGCATTACGTTATAACGTATTATGTTATATGGTATAACGTTATACCGTATTATGTTATATAGTATAACGAAATGACGTTTTACGTTATATGGTATAACGTTCTAACGTATTACGTTATACGGTATAACGAAATGACGTTTTACGTTATATGGTATTACGTTATAACGTATTACGTTATATGGTATAACGTTATAACGTATTACGTTATATGGGATAACGTTATAACGTATTACGTTATATGGTATAACGTTATAACGTATTACGTTATATGGTATTACGTTATAACGTATTATGTTATATGGTATAACGTTATACCGTATTATGTTATATAGTATAACGAAATGACGTTTTACGTTATATGGTATAACGTTCTAACTTATTACGTTATACGGTATAACGAGATGACGTTTTACGTTATATGGTATTACGTTATAACATATTACGTTATACGGTATAACGAAGTGACGTTTTACGTTATATGGTATTACGTTATAACGTATTACGTTATATGGTATAACGTTATAACGTATTACGTTATATGGTATAACGTTACAACGTATTACGTTATATCGTATAACGTTTTAACGTATTTCGTTATATGGTATAACGTTATAACGTATTACGTTATATGGTATAACGTTTTAACGTATTACGTTATATGGTATAACGTTTTAACGTATTACGATATATGGTATAACGTTGTAACGTATTACGTTATATGGTATAACGTTATACCGTATTACGTTATATGGTAAATCTAAATGACGTTTTACGTTATATGGTATTACGTTATAACGTGTTACGTTATATGGTATAACGTTATACCGTATTACGTTATATGTTATAACGTTATAACGTATTACGTTATATGGTGTTACGTTATAACGTATTATGTTATATGGTATAACGTTATACCGTATTATGTTATATAGCATAACGAAATGACGTTTTACGTTATATGGTATAACGTTCTATCGTATTACGTTATACGGTATAACGAAATGACGTTTTACGTTATATGGTAATACGTTATAACGTATTACGTTATATGGTATAACGTCATAACGTATTACGTTATATGGTATAACGTTATACCGATTTAAGTTGTATGGTATTACGTTATAACGTTTTACGTTATATGGTTTAACTTTTTAACGTATTACGTTATATGGTATAACGTTATAACGTATTACGTTATATGGTATAACGTTATAACGTATTACGTTATATGCTATAACGTTTTAACGTAGTACGTTATATGGCATAACGTTATAACGTATTACGTTGTATGGTATTACGTTATAACGTATTATGTTATATGGTATAACGTTATACCGTATTATGTTATATAGTATAACGAAATGACGTTTTACGTTATATGGTATAACGTTCTATCGTATTACGTTATACGGTATAACGAAATGACGTTTTACGTTATATGGTATTACGTTATAACGTATTACGTTATATGGTATAACGTTATAACGTATTACGTTATATGGGATAAAATTATAACGTATTACGTTATATGGTATAACGTTATAACGTATTACGTTATATGGTATAACGTTTTAACGTATAGCGTTATATGGTATAACGTTTTAACGTATTACGATATATGGTATAACGTTGTAACGTATTACGTTATATGGTATAACGTTATACCGTATTACGTTATATGGTAAATCGAAATGACGTTTTACGTTATATGGTATTACGTTATAACGTGTTACGTTATATGGTATAACGTTATACCGTATTACGTTATATGTTATAACGTTATAACGTATTACGTTATATGGTGTTACGTTATAACGTGTTACGTTATATGGTATAACGTTATACCGTATTACGTTATATGTTATAACGTTATAACGTATTACGTTATATGGTGTTACGTTATAACGTATTATGTTATATGGTATAACGTTATACCGTATTATGTTATATAGCATAACGAAATGACGTTTTTCGTTATATGGTATAACGTTCTATCGTATTACGTTATACGGTATAACGAAATGACGTTTTGCGTTATATGGTATTACGTTATAACGTATTACGTTATATGGTATAACGTTATAACGTATTACGTTATATGGGATAACGTTATAACGTATTACGTTATATGGTATAACGTTATAACGTATTACGTTATATGGTATAACGTTATACCGATTTAAGTTGTATGGTATTACGTTATAACGTATTACGTTAAAAGGTATTACGTTATAACGTATTACGTTACATGGTATAACGTTATACTGTATTATGTTATATGGTATAACGAAATGATGTTTTACGTTATATGGTATAACGTTATAACATATTACGTTATACGGTATAACGAAGTGACGTTTTACGTTATATGGTATTACGTTATAACGTTTTACGTTATATGGTATAACGTTATGACGTATTACGTTATATGGTATAACGTTACAACGTATTACGTTATATCGTATAACGATTTAACGTATTTCGTTATATGGTATAACGTTATAACGTATTACGTTATATGGCATTACGTTATAACGTATTATGTTATATGGTATAACGTTATACCGTATTATGTTATATAGTATAACGAAATGACGTTTTACGTTATATGGTATAACGTTCTAACGTATTACGTTATACGGTATAACGAAATGACGTTTTACGTTATATGGTATTACGTTATAACGTATTACGTTATATGGTATAACGTTATAACGTATTACGTTATATGTGATAACGTTATAACGTATTACGTTATATGGTATAACGTTATAATGTATTATGTTATATGGTATAACGTTATACCGTATTATGTTATATAGTATAACGAAATGACGTTTTATGTTATATGGTATAACGTTCTAACGTATTACGCTATACGGTATAACGAAATGACGTTTTACGTTATGTGGTATTACGTTATAACGTATTACGTTATATGGTATAACGTTATAACGTATTACGTTATATGGTATAACGTTATAACGTATTACGTTATATGGTATAACGTTTTAACGTATTACGTTATATGGTATAACGTTATAACGTATTACGTTATATGCTATAACGTTTTAACGTAGTACGTTATATGGTATAACGTTATAACGTATTACGTTATATGGTATAACGTTATAACGTATTACGTTACATGGTATAACGTTATAAGGTATTACGTTATATGGTATAACGTTTTAACGTATTACGTTATATGGTATAACGTTATAACGTATTACGATATATGGTATAACTTTGTAACCTATTACGTTATATGGTATAACGTTATAACGTATTACGTTATATGGTATAACGTTATAACGTATTACGTTATATGGTATTACGTTATAACGTATTATGTTATATGGTATAACGTTATACCGTATTATGTTATATAGTATAACGAAATGACGTTTTACGTTATATGGTATAACGTTCTAACGTATTACGTTATATGCTATAACGTTTTAACGTAGTACGTTATATGGTATAACGTTATAACGTATTACGTTGTATGGTATAACGTTATAACGTATTATGTTATATAGTATAACGAAATGACGTTTTACGTTATATGGTATAACGTTATACCGTATTATGTTATATAGTATAACGAAATGACGTTTTACGTTATATGTTATAACGTTATAACGAATTACGTTATATGGTATAACGTTTTAACGTATTACGTTATATGGTATAACGTTGTAACGTATTACGTTATATGGTATAACGTTATACCGTATTACGTTATATGGTAAATCTAAATGACGTTTTACGCTATATGGTATTACGTTATAACATGTTACGTTATATGGTATAACGTTATACCGTATTACGTTATATGTTATAACGTTATAACGTATTACGTTATATGGTATAACGTTGTAACTTATTACGTTATATGGTATAACGTTATACCGTATTACGTTATATGGTAAATCTAAATGACGTTTTACGTTATATGGTATTACGTTATAACGTGTTACGTTATATGGTATAACGTTATACCGTATTACGTTATATGTTATAACGTTATAACGTTTTACGTTATATGGTATTACGTTATAACGTGTTACGTTACATGGTATAACGTTATACCGTATTACGTTATATGATATAACGTTATAACGTATTACGTTATATGGTATAACGTTGTAACGTATTACGGTATATGGTATAGCGTTATACCGTATTACGTTATATGGTAAATCTAAATGACGTTTTACGTTATATGGTATTACGTTATAACGTGTTACGTTATATGGTATAACGTTATACCGTATTACGTTATATGTTATAACGTTATAACGTATTACGTTATATGGTGTTACGTTATAACGTATTATGTTATATGCTATAACGTTATACCGTATTATGTTATATAGCATAACGAAATGACGTTTTACGTTATATGGTATAACGTTCTATCGTATTACGTTATACGGTATAACGAAATGACGTTTTACGTTATATGGTATTACGCTATAACGTATTACGTTATATGGTATAACGTCATAACGTATTACGTTATATGGTATAACGTTATACCGATTTAAGTTGTATGGTATTACGTTATAACGTTTTACGTTATATGGTATAACGTTTTAACGTAGTACGTTATATGGTATAACTTTTTAACGTATTACGTTATATGGTATAACGTTATAACGTATTACGTTATATGGTATAACGCTATAACGGATTACGTTATATGGTATAACGTTATACCGTATTACGTTAAGTGGTATAACGATATAACGTATTACGTTAAGTGGTATAACGATATAACGTATTACGTTATATGGTATTACGTTATAACGTATTACGTTGTATGGTATAACGTTATAACGTATTATGTTATATAGTATAACGAAATGACGTTTTACGTTATATGGTATAACGTTATACCGTATTATGTTATATAGTATAACGAAATGACGTTTTACGTTATATGGTATTACGTTATAACGTGTTACGTTACATGGTATAACGTTATACCGTATTACGTTATATGATATAACGTTATAACGTATTACGTTATATGGTATAACGTTGTAACGTATTACGGTATATGGTATAACGTTATACCGTATTACGTTATATGGTAAATCTAAATGACGTTTTACGTTATATGGTATTACGTTATAACGTGTTACGTTATATGGTATAACGTTATACCGTATTACGTTATATGTTATAACGTTATAACGTATTACGTTATATGGTGTTACGTTATAACGTATTATGTTATATGCTATAACGTTATACCGTATTATGTTATATAGCATAACGAAATGACGTTTTACGTTATATGGTATAACGTTCTATCGTATTACGTTATACGGTATAACGAAATGACGTTTTACGTTATATGGTATTACGTTATAACGTATTACGTTATATGGTATAACGTCATAACGTATTACGTTATATGGTATAACGTTATACCGATTTAAGTTGTATGGTATTACGTTATAACGTTTTACGTTATATGGTATAACGTTTTAACGTAGTACGTTATATGGTATAACTTTTTAACGTATTACGTTATATGGTATAACGTTATAACGTATTACGTTATATGGTATAACGCTATAACGGATTACGTTATATGGTATAACGTTATACCGTATTACGATAAGTGGTATAACGATATAACGTATTACGTTATATGGTATTACGTTATAACGTATTATGTTGTATGGTATAACGTTATACCGTATTATGTTATATAGTATAACGAAATGACGTTTTACGTTATATGGTATAACGTTATACCGTATTATGTTATATAGTATAACGAAATGACGTTTTACGTTATATGGTATAACGTTATAACGAATTACGTTATATGGTATAACGTTTTAACGTATTACGTTATATGGTATAACGTTATAACGTATTACGTTATATGCTATAACGTTATACCGTATTATGTTATATAGTATAACGAAATGACGTTTTCCGTTATATGGGATAACGTTATAACGTATTACGTTATATGGTATAACTTTATAACGTATTACGTTATATGGTATAACGTTTTAACGTATTACGCTATATGGTATAACGTTATAACGTATTACGTTATATGCTATAACGTTCTAACGTAGTACGTTATATGGTATAACGTTATAACGTATTACGTTGTATGGTATAACGTTATACCGTATTATGTTATATAGTATAACGAAATGACGTTTTACGTTATATGGTATAACGTTATACCGTATTATGTTATATAGTATAACGAAATGACGTTTTACGTTATATGGAATAACGTTATAACGAATTACGTTATATGGTATAACGTTTTAACGTATTACGTTATATGGTATAACGTTATAACGTATTACGTTATATGCTATAACGTTATACCGTATTATGTTATATAGTATAACGAAATGACGTTTTCCGTTATATGGGATAACGTTATAACGTATTACGTTATATGGTATAACGTTATAACGTATTACGTTATATGGTATAACGTTTTAACGTATTACGCTATATGGTATAACGTTATAACGTATTACGTTATATGCTATAACGTTTTAACGTAGTACATTATATGGTATAACGTTATAACGTATTACGTTGTATGGTATAACGTTATACCTTATTATGTTATATAGTATAACGAAATGACGTTTTACGTTATATGGTATAACGTTCTAACGTATTACGTTATACGGTATAACGAAATGACGTTTTACGTTATATGGTATTACGTTATAACGTATTACGTTATATGGTATAACGTTATACCGTATTACGTTATATGGTATATCGAAATGACGTTTTGCGTTATATGGTATATCGTTATAACGTATTACACTATATGGTATAACGTTATACCGTATTACGTTATATGGTACACCGAAATGACGTTTTGCGTTATATGGTATAACGTTATAACGTATTAGGTTATATGATACAGCGTTATACCGTATTACGTTATATGGTATAACGAAATGACGTTTTACGTTATATGGTATAACGTTATAACATATTACGTTATACGGTATAACGAAGTGACGTTTTACGTTATATGGTATTATGTTATAACGTATTACGTTATATGGTATAACGTTATAACGTATTACGTTATATGGTATAACGTTACAACGTATTACGTTATATGGTATTACGTTATAACGTATTACGTTATATGGTATAACGTTATACCGTATTACGTTATATGGTATATCGAAATGACGTTTTGCGTTATATGGTATATCGTTATAACGTATTACATTATATGGTATAACGTTATACCGTATTACGTTATATGGTACACCGAAATGACGTTTTGCGTTATATGGTATAACGTTATAACGTATTAGGTTATATGATACAGCGTTATACCGTATTACGTTATATGGTATAACGAAATGACGTTTTACGTTATATGGTATAACGTTATAACATATTACGTTATACGGTATAACGAAGTGACGTTTTACGTTATATGGTATTATGTTATAACGTATTACGTTATATGGTATAACGTTATAACGTATTACGTTATATGGTATAACGTTACAACGTATTACGTTATATCGCATAACGTTTTAACGTATTTCGATATATGGTATAACGTTATAACGTATTACGTTATATGGTATAACGTTATACCTTATTACGTTACATGGTATGACGTTATAACGTATTACGTTATATGGTATTACGTTATAACGTATTATGTTATATGGCATAACGTTATACCGTATTATGTTATATAGTATAACGAAATGACGTTTTACGTTATATGGTATAACGTTCTAACGTATTACGTTATACGGTATAACGAAATGACGTTTTACGTTATATGGTATTACGTTATAACGTATTACGTTATATGGTATAACGTTATAACGTATTACGTTATATGGGATAACATTATAACGTGTTACGTTATATGGTAATACGTTATAACGTATTACGTTATATGGTATAACGTTTTAACGTATTACGTTATATGGTATAACGTTATAACGTATTACGTTATATGCTATAACGTTTTAACGTAGTACGTTATATGGTATAACGTTATAACGTATTACGTTACATGGTATAACGTTATAACGTATTACGTTATACGGTATAACGTTTTAACGTATTACGTTATATGGTATAACGTTATACCGTATTACGTTATATGGTAAATCGAAATGACGTTTTACGTTATATGGTATTACGTTATAGCGTATTACGTTATATGGTATAACGTTATACAGTATTACGTTATATGTTATAACGTTATAACGTATTACGTTATATGGTATAACGTTATACCGATTTAAGTTATATGGTGTTACGTTATAACGTATTACGTTAAAAGGTATTACGTTATAACGTATTACGTTATAACGTATTACGTTACATGGTATAACGTTATACTGTATTATGTTATATGGTATAACGAAATGATGTTTTACGTTATATGGTATAACGTTATAACATATTACGTTATACGGTATAACGAAGTGACGTTTTACGTTATATGGTATTACGTTATAACGCATTACGTTAAAAGGTATTACGTTATAACGTATTACGTTACATGGTATAACGTTATACTGTATTATGTTATATGGTATAACGAAATGATGATTTACGTTATATGGTATAACGTTATAACATATTACGTTATACGGTATAACGACGTGACGTTTTACGTTATATGGTATTACGTTATAACGTATTACGTTATATGGTATAACGTTATAACGTATTACGTTATATGGTATAACGTTACAACGTATTACGTTATATCGTATAACGCTTTAACGTACTTCGTTATATGGTATAACGTTATAACGTATTACGTTATATGGTATAACGTTTTAACGTAGTACGTTATATGGTATAACGTTATAACGTATTACGTTATATGGTATAACGTTATAACGTATTACGTTATATGGTATAACGTTATAACGTATTACGTTACATGTTATAACGTTATAACGTATTACGTTATATGGTATAACTTTTTAACGTATTACGTTATATGGTATATCGCAATTACGTATTACGTTATATGGTATAACGTTTTAACGTATTACGTTATATGGTATAACGTTATAACGTATTACGATATATGGTATAACGTTGTAACCTATTACGTTATATGGTATAACGTTATAACGTATTACGTTATATGGTATAACGTTATACCGATTTAAGTTGTATGGTATTACGATATAACGTATTACGTTAAAAGGTATTACGTTATAACGTATTACGTTATATGGTATAACGTTATAACGTATTATGTTATATGGTATAACGTTATACCTTATTATGTTATATAGTATAACGAAATGACGTTTTACGTTATATGGTATAACGTTTTAACGTAGTACGTTATATGGTATAACGTTATAACGTATTACGTTATATGGTATAACGAAATGATGTTTTACGTTATATGGTATAACGTTATAACATATTACGTTATACGGTATAACGAAGTGACGTTTTACGTTATATGGTATTACGTTATAACGTTTTACGTTATATGGTATAACGTTATAACGTATTACGTTATATGGTATAACGTTACAACGTATTACGTTATATCGTATAACGATTTAACGTATTTCGTTATATGGTATAACGTTATAACGTATTACGTTATATGGTATTACGTTATAACGTATTATGTTATATGGTATAACGTTATACCGTATTATGTTATATAGTATAACGAAATGACGTTTTACGTTATATGGTATAACGTTCTAACGTATTACGTTATACGGTATAACGAAATGACGTTTTACGTTATATGGTATTACGTTATAACGTATTACGTTATATGGTATAACGTTATAACGTATTACGTTATATGGTATAACGTTATAACGTATTACGTTATATGGTATAACGTTATAACGTATTACGTTATATGGTATAACGTTTTAACGTATTACGTTGTATGGTATAACGTTATAACGTATTACGTTACATGGTATAACGTTATAACGTATTACGTTATATGGTATAACGTTTTAACGTATTACGTTATATGGTATAACGTTATAACGTATTACGATATATGGTATAACGTTGTAACGTATTACGTTATATGGTATAACGTTATACCGTATTACGTTATATGGTATATCGAAATGACGTTTTGCGTTATATGGTATATCGTTATAACGTATTAAATTATATGGTATAACGTTATACCCTATTACGTTATATGGTACACCGAAATGACGTTTTGCGTTATATGGTATAACGTTATAACGTATTAGGTTATATGATACAGCGTTATACCGTATTACGTTATATGGTATAACGAAATGACGTTTTACGTTATATGGTATAACGTTATAACATATTACGTTATACGGTATAACGAAGTGAGGTTTTACGTTATATGGTATTACGTTATAACGTATTACGTTATATGGTATAACGTTATAACGTATTACGTTATATGGTATAACGTTACAACGTATTACGTTATATCGTATAACGTTTTAACGTATTTCGTTATATGGTATAACGTTATAACGTATTACGTTATATGGTATAACGTTATACCGTATTACGTTACATGGTATAACGTTATAACGTATTACGTTATATGGTATTACGTTATAACGTATTATGTTATATGGTATAACGTTATACCGTATTATGTTATATAGTATAACGAAATGACGTTTTACGTTATATGGTATAACGTTCTAACGTATTACGTTATACGGTATAACGAAATGACGTTTTACGTTATATGGTATTACGTTATAACGTATTACGTTATATGGTATAACGTTATAACGTATTACGTTATATGGTATTATGTTATAACGTATTACGTTATATGGTATAACGTTATAACGTATTACGTTATATGGTATAACGTTTTAACGTATTACGATATATGGTATAACGTTATAACGTATTACGTTATATGCTATAACGTTTTAACGTAGTACGTTATATGGTATAACGTTATAACGTATTACGTTACATGGTATAACGTTCTAACGTATTACGTTATACGGTATAACGAAATGACGTTTTACGTTATATGGTATTACGTTATAACGTATTACGTTATATGGTATAACGTTATAACGTATTACCTTATATGGGATAACATCATAACGTGTTACGTTATATGGTATAACGTTATAACGTATTACGTTATATGGTATAACGTTACAACGTATTACGTTATATCGTATAACGTTTTAACGTATTTCGTTATATGGTATTACGTTATAACGTATTACGTTATATGGTACAACGTCATAACGTATTACGTTATATGGTATAACGTTTTAACGTATTACGTTATATGGTATAACGTTATAACGTATTACGTTATATTGGATAACGTTATAACGTATTACGTTATATGGTATAACGTTATAACGTATTACGTTATATGGTATAACGTTTTAACGTATTACGTTATATGGTATAACGTTATAACGTATTACGTTAAAAGGTATTACGTTATAACGTATTACGTTATATGGTATAACGTAATAACGTATTACGTTATACGGTATAACGAAATGACGTTTTACGTTATATGGTATTACGTTATAACGTATTACGTTATATGGGATAACGTTATAACGTATTACGTTATATGGTATAACGTTATACCGTATAACGTTATATGGTATAACGTTTTAATGTAGTGCGTTACATGGTATAACGTTATACCGTATAACGTTATATGGTATAACGAAATGACGTTCTACGTTATATGGTATTACGTTATAACGTATTACGCTATACGGTACAACGTTATAACGTATTACGTTATATGGTATAGCGTTTTAACGTATTACGTTATATGGTATAACGTTATAACGTATTACGTTATATGGTATAACGTTATAACGTATTACGTTATATGGTATTACGTTATAACGTATTACGTTATATGGTATAACGAAATGACGTTTTACGTTATATGGTATTACGTTATAACGTATTACGTTATATGGTATTACGTTATAACGTATTACGTTATATGGTATTACGTTTTAACGTATTACGTTATATGGTATAACGTTATAACGTATTACGTTATATGGTATTACGTTATAACGTTTTACGTTATATGTTATTACGTTATAACGTATTACGTTATATGGTATAACGTTATAACGTATTACGTTATATGGTATAACGTTTTAACGTATTACGTTATATGGTATAACGTTATAACGTATTACGTTATATGGTATAACGTTATAACGTATTACGTTATATGGTATAACGTTTTAACGTATTACGTTATATGGTATAACGTTATAACGTATTAGGTTATATGGGATAACGTTATAACGTATTACGTTATATGGTACAACGTTATAACCTATTACGTTATATGGTATAACGTTTTAACGTATTACGTTATATGGTATAACGTTATACCGTATAACGTTATATGGTATAACGAAGTGACGTTTTACGTTATATGGTATTACGTTATAACGTATTACGTTATATGGTATAACGTTATACCGTATAACGTTATATGGTATAACGTTTTAACGTAGTGCGTTACATGGTATAACGTTATACCGTATAACGTTATATGGTATAACGAAATGACGTTCTACGTTATATGGTATTACGTTATAACGTATTACGTTATACGGTATAACGTTGTAACGTATTACGTTATATGGGATAACGTTATAACGTATTACGTTATATGGTACAACGTTATAACCTATTACGTTATATGGTATAACGTTTTAACGTATTACGTTATATGGTATAACGTTATAACGTATTACGTTATATGGTACAACGTTATAACGTATTACGTTATATGGTATAACGTTTTAACGTATTACGTTACATGGTATAACGTTATAACGTATTACGTTATATGGGATAACGTTATAACGTATTACGTTATATGGTACAACGTTATAACGTATTACGTTATATGGTATAACGTTTTAACGTATTACGTTATATGGTATAACGTTATACCGTATAACGTTATATGGTATAACGTTTTAACGTAGTGCGTTACATGGTATAACGTTATACCGTATAACGTTATATGGTATAACGAAATGACGTTCTACGTTATATGGTATTACGTTATAACGTATTACGTTATACGGTACAACGTTATAACGTATTACGTTATATGGTATAACGTTTTAACGTATTACGTTATATGGTATAACGTTATAACGTATTACGTTATATGGTACAACGTTATAACGTATTACGTTATATGGTATAACGTTTTAACGTATTACGTTATATGGTATAACGTTATAACGTATTACGTTATATGGGATAACGTTATAACGTATTACGATATATGGTACAACGTTATAACCTATTACGTTATATGGTATAACGTTTTAACGTATTACGTTATATGGTATAACGTTATAACGTATTACGTTATATGGTACAACGTTATAACGTATTACGTTATATGGTATAACGTTTTAACGTATTACGTTATATGGTATAACGTTGTAACGTATTACGTTATATGGGATAACGTTATAACGTATTACGTTATATGGTACAACGTTATAACGTATTACGTTATATGGTATAACGTTTTAACGTATTACGTTATATGGTATAACGTTATAGCGTATTACGATATATGGTATAACGCTGTAACGTATTACGTTATATGGTACAACGTTATAACGTATTACGTTATATGGTATAACGTTTTAACGTATTACGTTATATGGTATAACGTTATAACGTATTACGATATATGGTATAACGTTGTAACGTATTACGTTATATGGTATAACGTTCTATCGTATTACGATATACGGTATAACGAAATGACGTTTTACGTTATATGCTATTACGTTATAACGTATTACGTTATATGGTATAACGTTATAACGTATTACGTTATATGGGATAACGTTATAACGTATTACGTTATATGGTATAACGTTATAACGTATTACGTTATATGGGATAACGTTATAACGTATTAGGTTATATGTTATAACGAAATGACGTTTCACGTTATATGGTATTACCTTATAACGTATTACGTTATATGGTACAACGTAATACCGTATTACATTATATGGTATAACGAAATGACATTTTATGTTATATGGTAAAACGAAATGACGTTTCACGTTATATGGTATAACGTTGTAAAGTATTACGTTATATGGTATTACGTTATAACGTATTACGTTATATGGTATAACGTTATAACGTATTACGTTATATGGTATAACGTTTTAACGTAGTGCGTTACATGGTATAACGTTATACCGTATAACGTTATATGGTATAACGAAATGACGTTCTACGTTATATGGTATTGCGTTATAACGTATTACGTTATATGGTACAACGTTATAACGTATTACGTTATATGGTATAACGTTTTAACGTATTACGTTATATGGTATAACGTTATAACGTATTACGTTATATTGGATAACGTTATAACGTATTACGTTATATGGTATAACGTTATAACGTATTACGTTATATGGGATAACGTTATAACGTATTACGTTATATGTTATAACGAAATGACGTTTCACGTTATATGGTATAACGTTTTAACGTATTACGTTACATGGTATAACGTTATAACGTATTACGTTATATGGGATAACGTTATAACGTATTACGTTATATGGTACAACGTTATAACGTATTACGTTATATGGTATAACGTTTTAACGTATTACGTTATATGGTATAACGTTATAACGTATTACAATATATGGGATAACGTTATAACGTATTACGTTATACGGTACAACGTTATAACGTATTACGTTATATGGTATAACGTTTTAACGTATTACGTTATATGGTATAACGTTATACCGTATAACGTTATATGGTATAACGTTTTAACGTAGTGCGTTACATGGTATAACGTTATACCGTATAACGTTATATGGTATAACGAAATGACGTTCTACGTTATATGGTATTACGTTATAACGTATTACGTTATGCGGTACAACGTTATAACGTATTACGTTATATGGTATAACGTTTTAACGTATTACGTTATATGGTATAACGTTATAACGTATTACGTTATATGGTATAACGTTATAACGTATTACGATATATGGTATAACGTTGTAACGTATTACGTTATATGGTATTACGTCATACCGTATTAGTTTATATGGTATAACGAAATGACGTTTAACGTTATATGGTATTACGTTTTAACGTAGTACGTTATATGGTATAACGTTATAACGTATTACGTTATATGGTATAACGTTTTAACGAAGTACGTTACATGGTATAACGTTATAACGTATTACGTTATATGGTATAACGTTATACCGTATTACGTTATATGGTATAACGAAATGACGTTTTACGTTATATGGTATAACGTTGTAACGTATTACGTTATATGGTATAACGTTATAACGTATTACGTTATATGGTATAACGTTATAACGTATTACGTTATATGGTATAACGTTTTAACGAAGTACGTTATATGGTATAACGTTATAACGTATTACGTTATATGGTATAACGTTATAACGTATTACGTTACATGGTATAGCATTATAACGTATTACGTTATATGGGATAACGTTATAACGTATTACGTTATATGGTATAACGTTATAACGTATCACGTTATATGGGATAACGTTATAACGTATTACGTTATATGGTATAACGTTATAACGTATTACGTTATATGGTATAACGTTATAACGTATTACGTTACATGGTATAACGTTATACCGTATTACGTTATATGGTATAACGAAATGACGTTTTGCGTTATATGGTATAACGTTATAACGTGTTACGTTATATTGTATAACGTTATACCGTATTACGTTATATGTGTAATATCGTGTTGTAATATGTTTACAAAACGTGGACAATAGAGATGTTAATCAGACAGAAAAGACGATTGTGGCTTAACTTGAACTATTCATACCAAACGTACAGAAAACAGCGCAATCCACACTCTCTCGGCAACGCCACTCGCAACCTCCGTCTCCGCTCGACTCGCGCTCTGCTTTTCGACTAACTGTTGTCGCATTCTATTGCCCTTTTCCTAGGCCCACCGCACACGTGTTCTGCAGACGCTCGTGGCCAGGGTCACGTAGGTCTTTTCCACGAAACTATGCACTTGAAAAGACCGATGACACATTGATGGGCCCGACGGCGCCTCGGCTCTCGCGACACTGTTCATAGTTCGTCCGATATTTCCCAGGCCTTTCGTCCACGATACTACATTCGGCCATCCTGCAATAACATCTGCCCTCAGATGTTGCCTTTTATCTCGCTGTCATCAGATGCGTCACTTTCGGCGTTTAGGACCCAAGGTTTCATAAAATCGAGGTGTGCACGGGTCCTTCCTCAGGTACTGCTTCGCACGCTTTCTTCTTTTCTTGTAATTTCGCAGGTTCCCTTCTAGCTTACCTATGTTTCGTTCGGTTAGGCTACAGTCAAGGCAGTTGGATACCACGTGTTCGACCCTTTCGCGTAACCCCTTGAACCAGAAGTCCTTCTTGACCATAGCTTCTGTTTTGGTAACCTCGAAATGCCCACGCTCGTGCGCTTGCCTGACTACCTGAGCCCGCATCGCCTTCGATACTACTATTAGCACATCGTCCTCACACTCCTTATACAAAATATTGTTTCTTACTACCTGCCCATCGGCCTGACTGCACGTTGCAGCGACTTCCTCGAACGACTCGAACCATCGTTCGACATTTTCACCTCTGTTGCCGCTAAACGACTCTAATGCATCTTCGACGTCTCTAAAACTCAGCGTCGAACCAACACATGCCCTTCGACAACATTCGTCACGGTCCTGATACACCCTTCGCGTATCTCTCTTGTATTCTCTTGCGTTTTTCTTGCCATCTTCATCCTCACTTTCGTCGTCGCTTTCCTCTTCCGACGATATGTCGTTACCATCCATGGCCGCTCGTAGCCGTGCGCGTAATTCTACTTTTCTTCCCGTCGTTTTTAAACCCAAACTAGCGAGGCGCTCCTTCAACTCCTTCGTATTCATTTTCTCAACATCCTCACCTTCGTTGCAATCACGCTCAGCTCTCTGTACATTTTCTAAATCTCGTTGACCGGTTAGCTCTTCACCGCCCGTCGATCCCTTACGATACGATTGTCCAACCCTACACGCCCGATTCAGCCTTGCAATCAGCACTGACCTCGCACCCGATATAGGGAGGTTCATTCGCGCGAGCTTATTCCTCAGCTCCTCCAGCGTCGAACCCTCTTCACCCGACAATCGTTCGTCCCCGACGTTGGCCATTTTTCACACAACACAAACTTAAACAGTCAACGATATCGTCTTTTACCGCACCGCGTACCGGTAAATTCACAACTAGCTCGAATAGCTCTGTTAAACCGTTTCGTTTTCTGTCTTGTCCAATCCCGGCTGAGCCCCCAAAAATATGTAATATGGTGTTGTAATATGTTTACAAAACGTGGACAATAGAGATGTTAATCAGACAGAAAAGACGATTGTGGCTTAACTTGAACTATTCATACCAAACGTACAGAAAACAGCGCAATCCACACTCTCTCGGCAACGCCACTCGCAACCTCCGTCTCCGCTCGACTCGCACTCGGCTTCTCGACTCGCACTCTGTTTCTCGACTCGTACACTGTTTCTCGACTCGCGCTCTGCTTTTCGACTAACTGTTGTCGCATTCTATTGCCCTTTTCCTAGGCCCACCGCACACGTGTTCTGCAGACGCTCGTGGCCAGGGTCACGTAGGTCTTTTCCACGAAACTATGCACTTGAAAAGACCGATGACACATTGATGGGCCCTACGGCGCCTCGGCTCTCGCGACACTGTTCATAGTTCGTCCGATATTTCCCAGGCCTTTCGTCCACGATACTACATATGGTATAACGAAATGACATTTTACGTTATATGGTATAACGTTGTAACGTATTACGTTATATGGTATAACGTTATAACGTATTACGTTACGTGGTATAACGTTATAACGTATTACGTTATATGGTATAACGTTATAACGTATTACGTTACATGGTATAACGTTATAACGTATTACGTTATATGGTATAACGTTATAACGTATTACGTTATATGGTATAACGTTTTAACGTATTACGTTATATGGTATAACGTTATACCGTATAACGTTATATGGTATAACGAAATGACGTTTTACGTTATATGGTATTACGTTATAACGTATTACGTTATATGGTACAACGTTATAACGTATTACGTTATATGGTATAACGTTATAACGTATTACGTTATATGGTATAACGTTTTAACGAAGTACGTTACATGGTATAGCATTATAACGTATTACGTTATATGGTATAACGTTATACCGTATTACGTTATATGGTATAACGAAATGACGTTTTACGTTATATGGTATAACGTTGTAACGTATTACGTTATATGGTATAACGTTATAACGTATTACGTTATATGGTATAACGTTATAACGTATTACGTTATATGGTATAACGTTTTAACGTAGTACGTTATATGGTATAACGTTATAACGTATTACGTTATATGGTATAACGTTATAACGTATTACGTTACATGGTATAGCATTATAACGTATTACGTTATATGGGATAACGTTATAACGTATTACGTTATATGGTATAACGTTATAACGTATTACGTTATATGGTATAACGTTATAACGTATTACGTTATATGGTATAACGTTATACCGTATTACGTTATATGGTATAACGAAATGACGTTTTGCGTTATACTGTATAACGTTATAACGTGTTACGTTATATTGTATAACGTTATACCGAATTACGTTATATGGTATAACAAAATGACATTTTACGTTATATGGTATAACGTTGTAACGTATTACGTTATATGGTATAACGTTTTAACGTATTACGTTATATGGTATAACGTTTTAACGTATTGCGATATATGGTATAACGTTATAACGTATTACGTTATATGGTATAACGTTTTAACGTATTACGTTATATGGTATAACGTTTTAACGTATTACGTTATATGGTATAACGTTTTAACGTATTACGTTATACGGTATAACGTTATACCGTATAACGTTATATGGTATAACGAAATGACGTTTTACGTTATATGGTATTACGTTATAACGTATTACGTTATATGGTACAACGTTATAACGTATTACGTTATATGGTATTACGTTTTAAAGTATTACGTTATATGGTATAACGTTTTAACGTATTGCGTTATATGGTATAACGTTATAACGTATTACGTTATATGGTATAACGTTATAACGTATTACGTTATATGGTATAACGTTTTAACGAAGTACGTTATATGGTATAACGTTATAACGTATTACGTTATATGGTATAACGTTATAACGTATTACGTTACATGGTATAGCATTATAACGTATTACGTTATATGGTATAACGTTATAACGTATTACGTTATATGGTATAACGTTATAACGTATTACGTTATATGGTATAACGTTATAACGTATTACGTTATATGGTATAACGTTATACCGTATTACGTTATATGGTATAACGAAATGACGTTTTGCGTTATACTGTATAACGTTATAACGTGTTACGTTATATTGTATAACGTTATACCGTATTACGTTATATGGTATAACAAAATGACATTTTACGTTATATGGTACAACGTTATAACGTATTACGTTATATGGTATTACGTTTTAAAGTATTACGTTATATGGTATAACGTTTTAACGTATTGCGTTATATGGTATAACGTTATAACGTATTACGTTATATGGTACAACGTTTTAACGTATTACGTTATATGGTATAACGTTATAACGTATTACGTTATATGGTAAAACGTTTTAACGTATTACGTTATACGGTATAACGTTATAGCGTATAACGTTATATGGTATAACGAAATGACGTTTTACGTTATATGGCATTACGTTATAACGTATTACGTTATATGGTACAACGTTATAACGTATTACGTTACATGGTATTACGTTTTAAAGTATTACGTTACATGGTATAACGTTATAACGTATTACGTTATATGGTATAACGTTATAACGTATTACGTTATATGGTATAACGTTATAACGTATTACGATATATGGTATAACGTTATAACGTATTACGTTATACGGTATAACGAAATGACGTTTTACGTTATATGTTATTACGTTATAACGTATTATGTTATATGGTATAACGTTATACCGTATTATGTTATACAGTATAACGGAATGACGTTTTACGTTATATGGTATTACGTTATAACGTATTACGTTATATGGTACAACGTTATAGCGTATTACGTTATATGGTATAACGTTATAACGTATTACGTTATATGGTATAACGTTTTAACGAAGTACGTTACATGGTATAGCATTATAACGTATTACGTTATATGGTATAACGTTATACCGTATTACGTTATATGGTATAACGAAATGACGTTTTACGTTATATGGTATAACGTTGTAACGTATTACGTTATATGGTATAACGTTATAACGTATTACGTTATATGGTATAACGTTATAACGTATTACGTTATATGGTATAACGTTTTAACGAAGTACGTTATATGGTATAACGTTATAACGTATTACGTTATATGGTATAACGTTATAACGTATTACGTTACATGGTATAGCATTATAACGTATTACGTTATATGGGATAACGTTATAACGTATTACGTTATATGGTATAACGTTATAACGTATTACGTTATATGGTATAACGTTATAACGTAATACGTTATATGGTATAACGTTATACCGTATTACGTTATATGGTATAACGAAATGACGTTTTGCGTTATACTGTATAACGTTATAACGTGTTACGTTATATTGTATAACGTTATACCGAATTACGTTATATGGTATAACAAAATGACATTTTACGTTATATGGTATAACGTTGTAACGTATTACGTTATATGGTATAACGTTTTAACGTATTACGTTATATGGTATAACGTTTTAACGTATTGCGATATATGGTATAACGTTATAACGTATTACGTTATATGGTACAACGTTTTAACGTATTACGTTATATGGTATAACGTTTTAACGTATTACGTTATATGGTATAACGTTTTAACGTATTACGTTATACGGTATAAAGTTATACCGTATAACGTTATATGGTATAACGAAATGACGTTTTACGTTATGTGGTATTACGTTATAACGTATTACGTTATATGGTACAACGTTATAACGTATTACGTTACATGGGATTACGTTTTAAAGTATTACGTTACATGGTATAACGTTATAACGTATTACGTTATATGGTATAACGTTATAACGTATTACGTTATATGGTATAACGTTATAACGTATTACGTTATATGGTATAACGTTTTAACGAAGTACGTTATATGGTATAACGTTATAACGTATTACGTTATATGGTATAACGTTATAACGTATTACGTTACATGGTATAGCATTATAACGTATTACGTTATATGGGATAACGTTATAACGTATTACGTTATATGGTATAACGTTATAACGTATTACGTTATATGGTATAACGTTATAACGTAATACGTTATATGGTATAACGTTATACCGTATTACGTTATATGGTATAACGAAATGACGTTTTGCGTTATACTGTATAACGTTATAACGTGTTACGTTATATTGTATAACGTTATACCGTATTACGTTATATGGTATAACAAAATGACATTTTACGTTATATGGTATAACGTTGTAACGTATTACGTTATATGGTATAACGTTTTAACGTATTACGTTATATGGTATAACGTTTTAACGTATTGCGATATATGGTATAACGTTATAACGTATTACGTTATATGGTACAACGTTTTAACGTATTACGTTATATGGTATAACGTTTTAACGTATTACGTTATATGGTAAAACGTTTTAACGTATTACGTTATACGGTATAACGTTATAGCGTATAACGTTATATGGTATAACGAAATGACGTTTTACGTTATATGGCATTACGTTATAACGTATTACGTTATATGGTACAACGTTATAACGTATTACGTTACATGGTATTACGTTTTAAAGTATTACGTTACATGGTATAACGTTATAACGTATTACGTTATATGGTATAACGTTATAACGTATTACGTTATATGGTATAACGTTATAACGTATTACGATATATGGTATAACGTTATAACGTATTACGTTATACGGTATAACGAAATGACGTTTTACGTTATATGTTATTACGTTATAACGTATTATGTTATATGGTATAACGTTATACCGTATTATGTTATACAGTATAACGGAATGACGTTTTACGTTATATGGTATTACGTTATAACGTATTACGTTATATGGTATAAAGTTATAACGTATTACGTTATATGGGATAACGTTATAACGTATTACGTTATATGGTACAACGTTATAACGTATTACGTTATATGATATAACGTTTTAACGTATTACGTTATATGGTATAACGTTTTAACGTAGTACGTTACATGGTATAACGTTATACCGTATTACGTTATACGGTATAAGAAATGACGTTTTACGTTATACGGTATTACCTTATAACGTATTACGTTATATGGTATAACGTAATACCGTATTACATTATATGGTATAACGAAATGACATTTTATGTTATATGGTATAACGAAATGACGTTTCATGTTATATGGTATAACGTTGTAAAGTATTGCGTTATATGGTATAACGTTATAACGTTTTACGTTATATGGTATAACGAAATGACGTTTTACGTTATATGGTATTACGTTATAACGTATTACGTTATATGGTATTACGTTTTAAAGTATTACGTTATATGGTATAACGTTGTAAAGTATTACGTTATATGGTATTACGTTATAACGTATTACGTTATATGGTATAACGTTATAACGTATTACGTTATATGGTATAACGTTTTAACGTAGTACGTTACATGGTATAACGTTATACCGTATTACGTTATACGGTATAAGAAATGACGTTTTACGTTATACGGTATTACCTTATAACGTATTACGTTATATGGTATAACGTAATACCGTATTACATTATATGGTATAACGAAATGACATTTTATGTTATATGGTATAACGAAATGACGTTTCATGTTATATGGTATAACGTTGTAAAGTATTGCGTTATATGGTATAACGTTATACCGTATAACGTTATATGGTATAACGAAATGACGTTTTATGTTATATGGTACAACGTTATAACGTATTACGTTATATGGTATAACGTTTTAACGTATTACGTTATATGGTATAACGTTATAACGTATTACGTTATATTGGATAACGTTATAACGTATTACGTTATATGGTATAACGTTATAACGTATTGCGTTATATGGGATAACGTTATAACGTATTACGTTATATGTTATAACGAAATGACGTTTCACGTTATGTGGTATAACGTTTTAACGTATTACGTTACATGGTATAACGTTATAACGTATTACGTTATATGGGATAACGTTATAACGTATTACGTTATATGGTACAACGTTATAACGTATTACGTTATATGGTATAACGTTTTAACGTATTACGTTATATGGTATAACGTTATAACGTATTACGTTATATGGGATAACGTTATAACGTATTACGTTATACGGTACAACGTTATAACGTATTACGTTATATGGTATAACGTTTTAACGTATTACGTTATATGGTATAACGTTATACCGTATAACGTTATATGGTATAACGTTTTAACGTATTACGTTATACGGTACAACGTTATAAAGTATTACGTTATATGGGATAACGTTATAACGTATTACCTTATATGGTATAACGTTTTAACGTATTACGTTATATGGTATAACGTTATAACGTATTACGTTATATGGGATAACGTTATAACGTATTACGTTATACGGTACAACGTTATAACGTATTACGTTATATGGGATAACGTTATAACGTATTACGTTATATGGTACAACGTTATAACGTATTACGTTATATGGTATAACGTTATACCGTATTACATTATATGGTATAACGAAATGACATTTTATGTTATATGGTATAACGAAATGACGTTTCATGTTATATGGTATAACGTTGTAAAGTATTACGTTATATGGTATAACGTTATACCGTATAACGTTATATGGTATAACGAAATAACGTTTTATGTTATATGGTACAACGTTATAACGTATTACGTTATATGGTATAACGTTTTAACGTATTACGTTATATGGTATAACGTTATAACGTATTACGTTATATTGGATAACGTTATAACGTATTACGTTATATGGTATAACGTTATAACGTATTACGTTATATGGGATAACGTTATAACGTATTACGTTATATGTTATAACGAAATGACGATTCACGTTATATGGTATAACGTTTTAACGTATTACGTTACATGGTATAACGTTATAACGTATTACGTTATATGGGATAACGTTATAACGTATTACGTTATATGGTACAACGTTATAACGTATTACGTTATATGGTATAACGTTTTAACGTATTACGTTATATGGTATAACGTTATAACGTATTACAATATATGGGATAACGTTATAACGTATTACGTTATACGGTACAACGTTATAACGTATTACGTTATATGGTATAACGTTTTAACGTATTACGTTATATGGTATAACGTTATACCGTATAACGTTATATGGTATAACGTTTTAACGTATTACGTTATACGGTACAACGTTATAACGTATTACGTTGTATGGGATAACGTTATAACGTATTACGTTATATGGTATAACGTTTTAACGTATTACGTTATATGGTATAACGTTATAACGTATTACGTTATATGGGATAACGCTATAACGTATTACGTTATACGGTACAACGTTATAACGTATTACGTTATATGGTATAACGTTATACCGTATAACGTTATATGGTATAACGAAATGACGTTCTACGTTATATGGTATTACGTTATAACGTATTACGTTATACGGTACAACGTTATAACGTATTACGTTATATGGTATAACGTTTTAACGTATTACGTTATATGGTATAACGTTATAACGTATTACGTTATATGGTACAACGTTATAACGTATTACGTTATATGGTATAACGTTTTAACGTATTACGTTATATGGTATAACGTTATAACGTATTACGTTATATGGGATAACGTTATAACGTATTACGTTATATGGTACAACGTTATAACGTATTACGTTATATGGTATAACGTTTTAACGTTTTACGTTATATGGTATAACGTTATACAGTATAACGTTATATGGTATAACGAAGTGACGTTTTACGTTATATGGTATTACGTTATAACGTATTACGTTATATGGTATAACGTTTTAACGTAGTACGTTACATGGTATAACGTTATACCGTATTACGTTATACGGTATAAGAAATGACGTTTTACGTTATATGGTATTACGTTATAACGTATTACGTTATATGGTATAACGTTTTAACGTATTTCGGTATATGGTATAACGTTATAACGTATTACGTTACATGGTATAACGTTATAACGTATTACGTTATATGGTATAACGTTTTAACGTATTACGTTATATGGTATAACGTTATAGCGTATTACGATATATGGTATAACGCTGTAACGTATTACGTTATATGGTATCACGTTATAACGTATTACGTTATATGGTATAACGTTCTAACGTTTTACGTTATATGGTATTACGTTATAACATATTATGTTATATGGTATAACGTTATACCGTATTATGTTATATAGTATAACGAAATGACGTTTTACGTTATATGGTATAACGTTCTATCGTATTACGTTATACGGTATAAGGAAATGACGTTTTACGTTATATGGTATAACGTTCCATCGTATTACGTTATACGGTATAACGAAATGACGTTTTACGTTATATGCTATTACGTTATAACGTATTACGTTATATGGTATAACGTTATAACGTATTACGTTATATGGGATAACGTTATAACGTATTACGTTACGTGGTATAACGTTATAACGTATTACGTTATATGCTATAACGTTATAACGTATTACGTTATATGGTATTACGTTATAACGTATTATGTTATATGGTATAACGTTATACCGTATTATGTTATATAGTATAACGAAATGACGTTTTACGTTATATGGTATTACGTTATAACGTATTACGTTATATGGTATTACGTCATACCGTATTACATTATATGGTATAACGAAATGACATTTTATGTTATATGGTATAACGAAATGACGTTTCACGTTAAATGGTATAACGTTGTAAAGTATTACGTTATATGGTATAACGTTATAACGTATTACGTTATATGGTATAACGTTATAACGTATTACGTTACGTGGTATAACGTTATAACGTATTACGTTATATGGTATAACGTTTTAACGTATTACGTTATATTGTATAACGTTATAACGTATTACGATATATGGTATAACGTTGTAACGTATTACGTTATATGGTATAACGTTATAACGTATTACGTTATATGGTATTACGTTATAACGTATTATGTTATATGGTATAACGTTATACCGTATTATGTTATATAGTATAACGAAATGACGTTTTACGTTATATGGTATAACGTTCTATCGTATTACGTTATACGGTATAACGAAATGACTTTTTACGTTATATGCTATTACGTTATAACGTAATACGTTATATGGTATAACGTTATAACCTATCACGTTAAATGGGATAACGTTATAACGTATTACGTTATATGGTATAACGTTATAACGTATTACGTTATATGGTATAACGTTATAACGTATTACGTTACATGGTATAACGTTATACCGTATTACGTTATATGGTATAACGAAATGACGTTTTGCGTTATATGGTATAACGTTATAACGTGTTACGTTATATTGTATAACGTTATACCGTATTACGTTATATGGTATAACGAAATGACATTTTACGTTATATGGTATAACGTTGTAACGTATTACGTTATATGGTATAACGTTATAACGTATTACGTTACATGGTATAACGTTATAACGTATTACGTTATATGGTATAACGTTATAACGTATTACGTTATATGGTATAACGTTATAACGTATTACGTTATATGGTATAACGTTATAACGTATTACGTTATATGGTATAACGTTATAACGTATTACGTTATATGGTATAACGTTTTAACGAAGTACGTTATATGGTATAACGTTATAACGTATTACGTTATATGGTATAACGTTATAACGTATTACGTTACATGGTATAGCATTATAACGTATTACGTTATATGGTATAACGTTATACCGTATTACGTTATATGGTATAACGAAATGACGTTTTGCGTTATACTGTATAACGTTATAACGTGTTACGTTATATTGTATAACGTTATACCGTATTACGTTATATGGTATAACAAAATGACATTTTACGTTATATGGTATAACGTTGTAACGTATTACGTTATATGGTATAACGTTTTAACGTATTACGTTATATGGTATAACGTTTTAACGTATTACGTTATACGGTATAACGAAATGACGTTTTACGTTATATGTTATTACGTTATAACGTATTATGTTATATGGTATAACGTTATACCGTATTATGTTATACAGTATAACGGAATGACGTTTTACGTTATATGGTATTACGTTATAACGTATTACGTTATATGGTATAAAGTTATAACGTATTACGTTATATGGTATAACGTTTTAACGTATTACGTTATATGGTATAACGTTTTAACGTATTACGTTATACGGTATAACGTTATACCGTATAACGTTATATGGTATAACGAAATGACGTCTTACGTTATATGGTATTACGTTATAACGTATTACGTTATATGGTACAACGTTATAACGTATTACGTTACATGGTATTACGTTTTAAAGTGTTACGTTACACGGTATAACGTTATAACGTATTACGTTATATGGTATAACGTTATAACATATTACGTTATGTGGTACAACGTTTTAACGTATTACGTTACATGGTATAACGTTTTAACGTATTACGTTATATGGTATAACGTTTTAACGTATTACGTTATACGGTATAACGTTATACCGTATAACGTTATATGGTATAACGATATGACGTCTTACGTTATATGGTATTACGTTATAACGTATTACGTTATACGGTACAACGTTATAACGTATTACGTTACATGGTATTACGTTTTAAAGTATTACGTTACATGGTATAACGTTATAACGTATTACGTTATATGGTATAACGTTATAACGTATTACGTTATATGGTATAACGTTATAACGTATTACGATATATGGTATAACGTTATAACGTATTACGTTATACGGTATAACGAAATGACGTTTTACATTATATGTTATTACGTTATAACGTATTATGTTATATGGTATAACGTTATACCGTATTATGTTATACAGTATAACGGAATGACGTTTTACGTTATATGGTATTACGTTATAACGTATTACGTTATATGGTATAAAGTTATAACGTATTACGTTATATGGTATAACGTTTTAACGTATTACGTTATATGGTATAACGTTTTAACGTATTACGTTATACGGTATAACGTTATACCGTATAACGTTATATGGTATAACGAAATGACGTTTTACGTTATATGGTATTACGTTATAACGTATTACGTTATATGGTACAACGTTATAACGTATTACGTTATATGGTATTACGTTTTAAAGTATTACGTTATATGGTATAACGTTGTAAAGTATTACGTTATATGGTATTACGTTATAACGTATTACGTTATATGGCATAACGTTATAACGTATTACGTTATATGGTATAACGAAATGACGTTTTATGTTATATGGTACAACGTTATAACGTATTACGTTATATGGTATAACGTTTTAACGTATTACGTTATATGGTATAACGTTATAACGTATTACGTTATATTGGATAACGTTATAACGTATTACGTTATATGGTATAACGTTATAACGTATTACGTTATATGGGATAACGTTATAACGTATTACGTTATATGTTATAACGAAATGACGTTTCACGTTATATGGTATAACGAAATGACGTTTTGCGTTATATGGTATAACGCTATAACGTGTTACGTTATATTGTATAACGTTTTAACGTAGTACGTTATATGGTATAACGTTATAACGTATTACGTTACATGGTATAACGTTCTAACGTATTACGTTATACGGTATAACGAAATGACGTTTTACGTTATATGGTATTACGTTATAACGTATTACGTTATATGGTATAACGTTATAAGGTATTACCTTATATGGGATAACATCATAACGTGTTACGTTATATGGTATAACGTTATAACGTATTACGTTATATGGTATAACGTTACAACGTATTACGTTATATGGTATAACGTTTTAACGTAGTACGTTACATGGTATAACGTTATAACGTATTACGTTATATGGGATAACGTTATAACGTATTACGTTATATGGTATAACGTAATAACGTATTACGTTATATGGTATAACGTTTTAACGTATTACGTTATATGGTATAACGTTATAACGTATTACGTTAAAAGGTATTACGTTATAACGTATTACGTTATATGGTATAACGTAATAACGTATTACGTTATATGGTATAACGTTTTAACGTATTACGATATATGGTATAACGTTATAACGTATTACGTTATATGCTATAACGTTTTAACGTAGTACGTTATATGGTATAACGTTATAACGTATTACGTTACATGGTATAACGTTCTAACGTATTACGTTATAGGGTATAACGAAATGACGTTTTACGTTATATGGTACTACGTTATAACGTATTACGTTATATGGTGTAACGTTATAACGTATTACCTTTATATGGGATAACATCATAACGTGTTACGTTATATGGTATAACGTTATAACGTATTACGTTATATGGTATAACGTTACAACGTATTACGTTATATCGTATAACGTTTTAACGTATTTCGTTATATGGTATTACGTTATAACGTATTACGTTATATGGTACAACGTCATAACGTATTACGTTATATGGTATAACGTTTTAACGTATTACGTTATATGGTATAACGTTATAACGTATTACGTTATATTGGATAACGTTATAACGTATTACGTTATATGGTATAACGTTATAACGTATTACGTTATATGGGATAACGTTATAACGTATTACGTTATATGTTATAACGAAATGACGTTTCACGTTATATGGTATTACCTTATAACGTATTACGTTATATGGTATAACGTAATACCGTATTACGTTATATGGTATAACGTTTTAACGTATTACGTTATATGGTATAACGTTATAACGTATTACGTTATATGGTACAACGTTATAACGTATTACGTTATATGGTATAACGTTTTAACGTATTACGTTATATGGTATAACGTTGTAACGTATTACGTTATATGGGATAACGTTATAACGTATTACGTTATATGGTACAACGTTATAACGTATTACGTTATATGGTATAACGTTTTAACGTATTACGTTATATGGTATAACGTTATACCGTATAACGTTATATGGTATAACGTTTTAACGTAGTGCGTTACATGGTATAACGTTATACCGTATAACGTTATATGGTATAACGAAATGACGTTCTACGTTATATGGTATTACGTTATAACGTATTACGTTATACGGTACAACGTTATAACGTATTACGTTATATGGTATAACGTTTTAACGTATTACGTTATATGGTATAACGTTATAACGTATTACGTTATATGGTACAACGTTATAACGTATTACGTTATATGGTATAACGTTTTAACGTATTACGTTATATGGTATAACGTTATAACGTATTAAGTTATATGGGATAACGTTATAACGTATTACGTTATATGGTACAACGTTATAACCTATTACGTTATATGGTATAACGTTTTAACGTATTACGTTATATGGTATAACGTTATACCGTATAACGTTATATGGTATAACGAAGTGACGTTTTACGTTATATGGTATTACGTTATAACGTATTACGTTATATGGTATAACGTTTTAACGTATTTCGGTATATGGTATAACGCTGTAACGTATTACGTTATATGGTACAACGTTATAACGTATTACGTTATATGGTATAACGTTTTAACGTATTACGTTATATGGTATAACGTTATAACGTATTACGATATATGGTATAACGTTGTAACGTATTACGTTATATGGTATAACGTTCTATCGTATTACGATATACGGTATAACGAAATGACGTTTTACGTTATATGCTATTACGTTATAACGTATTACGTTATATGGTATAACGTTATAACGTATTACGTTATATGGGATAACATTATAACGTATTACGTTATATGGTATAACGTTATAACGTATTACGTTATATGGGATAACGTTATAACGTATTAGGTTATATGTTATAACGAAATGACGTTTCACGTTATATGGTATTACCTTATAACGTATTACGTTATATGGTATAACGTAATACCGTATTACATTATATGGTATAACGAAATGACATTTTATGTTATATGGTATAACGAAATGACGTTTCACGTTATATGGTATAACGTTGTAAAGTATTACGTTATATGGTATTACGTTATAACGTATTACGTTATATGGTATAACGTTATAACGTATTACGTTATATGGTATAACGTTTTAACGTAGTGCGTTACATGGTATAACGTTATACCGTATAACGTTATATGGTATAACGAAATGACGTTCTACGTTATATGGTATTGCGTTATAACGTATTACGTTATATGGTACAACGTTATAACGTATTACGTTATATGGTATAACGTTTTAACGTATTACGTTATATGGTATAACGTTATAACGTATTACGTTATATTGGATAACGTTATAACGTATTACGTTATATGGTATAACGTTATAACGTATTACGTTATATGGGATAACGTTATAACGTATTACGTTATATGTTATAACGAAATGACGTTTCACGTTATATGGTATAACGTTTTAACGTATTACGTTACATGGTATAACGTTATAACGTATTACGTTATATGGGATAACGTTATAACGTATTACGTTATATGGTACAACGTTATAACGTATTACGTTATATGGTATAACGTTTTAACGTATTACGTTATATGGTATAACGTTATAACGTATTACGTTATATGGGATAACGTTATAACGTATTACGTTATACGGTACAACGTTATAACGTATTACGTTATATGGTATAACGTTTTAACGTATTACGTTATATGGTATAACGTTATACCGTATAACGTTATATGGTATAACGTTTTAACGTAGTGCGTTACATGGTATAACGTTATACCGTATAACGTTATATGGTATAACGAAATGACGTTCTACGTTATATGGTATTACGTTATAACGTATTACGTTATACGGTACAACGTTATAACGTATTACGTTATATGGTATAACGTTTTAACGTATTACGTTATATTTATAACGTTATTACGTTATATGGTACAACGTTATAACGTATTACGTTATATGGTATAACGTTTTAACGTATTACGTTATATGGTATAACGTTATAACGTATTACGTTATATGGATAACGTTATAACGTATTAACGTTAACGTTTTAACGTATTACGTTATATGGTATAACGTTATAACGTATTACGTTATATGGTATTACGTTATAACGTATTACGTTATATGGTATAACGAAATGACGTATTACGTTATATGGTATAACGTTATAACGTATTACGTTATATGGTATAACGTTTTAACGTATTTCGTATATGGTATAACGTTATAACGTATTACGTTACATGGTATAACGTTATAACGTATTACGTTATATGGTATAACGTTTTAACGTATTACGTTATATGGTATAACGTTATAGCGTATTACGATATATGGTATAACGCTGTAACGTATTACGTTATATGGTATCACGTTATAACGTATTACGTTATATGGTATAACGAAATGACATTTTACGTTACATGGTATAACGTTATAACGTATTACGTTATATGGTATAACGTTTTAACGTATTACGTTATATGGTATAACGTTATAGCGTATTACGATATATGGTATAACGCTGTAACGTATTACGTTACATGGTATAACGTTTTAACGTATTACGTTATATGGTATTACGTTATAACATATTATGTTATATGGTATAACGTTATACCGTATTATGTTATATAGTATAACGAAATGACGTTCTACGTTATATGGTATTACGTTATAACGTATTACGTTATACGGTACAACGTTATAACGTATTACGTTATATGGTATAACGTTTTAACGTATTACGTTATATGGTATAACGTTATAACGTATTACGTTATATGGTACAACGTTATAACGTATTACGTTATATGGTATAACGTTTTAACGTATTACGTTATATGGTATAACGTTATAACGTATTACGTTATATGGGATAACGTTATAACGTATTACGTTATATGGGATAACGTTATAACGTATTACGTTATATGGTACAACGTTATAACGTATTACGTTATATGGTATAACGTTTTAACGTATTACGTTATATGGTATAACGTTATACAGTATAACGTTATATGGTATAACGAAGTGACGTTTTACGTTATATGGTATTACGTTATAACGTATTACGTTATATGGTATAACGTTTTAACGTATTTCGGTATATGGTATAACGCTGTAACGTATTACGTTATATGGTATCACGTTATAACGTATTACGTTATATGGTATAACGAAATGACATTTTACGTTACATGGTATAACGTTATAACGTATTACGTTATATGGTATAACGTTTTAACGTATTACGTTATATGGTATAACGTTATAGCGTATTACGATATATGGTATAACGCTGTAACGTATTACGTTACATGGTATAACGTTTTAACGTATTACGTTATATGGTATTACGTTATAACATATTATGTTATATGGTATAACGTTATACCGTATTATGTTATATAGTATAACGAAATGACGTTTTACGTTATATGGTATAACGTTCTATCGTATTACGTTATACGGTATAACGAAATGACGTTTTACGTTATATGGTATAACGTTCCATCGTATTACGTTATACGGTATAACGAAATGACGTTTTACGTGATATGCTATTACGTTATAACGTATTACGTTATATGGTATAACGTTATAACGTATTACGTTATATGGGATAACGTTATAACGTATTACGTTACGTGGTATAACGTTATAACGTATTACGTTATATGGTATAACGTTATAACGTATTACGTTATATGGTATTACGTTATAACGTATTATGTTATATGGTATAACGTTATACCGTATTATGTTATATAGTATAACGAAATGACGTTTTACGTTATATGGTATTACGTTATAACGTATTACGTTATATGGTATTACGTCATACCGTATTACATTATATGGTATAACGAAATGACATTTTATTTTATATGGTATAACGAAATGACGTTTCACGTTAAATGGTATAACGTTGTAAAGTATTACGTTATATGGTATTAAGTTCTAACGTATTACTTTGTATGGTATAACGTTATAACGTATTACGTTATATGGTGTAACGTTTTAACGTAGTACGTTACATGGTATAACGTTATACCGTATTACGTTATATGGTATAACGAAATGACGGTTTACGTTATATGGTATTACGTTATAACGTATTACGTTATATGGTATTACGTCATACCGTATTAGTTTATATGGTATAACGAAATGACGTTTAACGTTATATGGTATTACGTTTTAACGTAGTACGTTATATGGTATAACGTTATAACGTATTACGTTATATGGTATAACGTTATAACGTATTACGTTACGTGGTATAACGTTATAACGTATTACGTTATATGGTATAACGTTTTAACGTATTAGGTTATATGGTATAACGTTATAACGTATTACGATATATGGTATAACGTTGTAACGTATTACGTTATATGGTATAACGTTATAACGTATTACGTTATATGGTATTACGTTATAACGTATTATGTTATATGGTATAACGTTATACCGTATTACGTTATATGGTATAACGAAATGACGTTTTACGTTATATGGTATTACGTTATAACGTATTACGTTATATGGTATAACGTTATAACGTATTACGTTATATGGTATAACGTTATAACGTATTACGTTATATGGTATTACGTTTTAACGTATTACGTTATATGGTATAACGGTATAACGTATTACGTTATATGGTATTACGTTATAACGTATTACGTTATATGGTATAACGTTATAACGTATTACGTTATATGGTATAACGTTATAACGTATTACGTTACATGGTATAACGTTATACCGTATTACGTTACATGGTATAACGTTATAACGTATTACGTTATATGGTATAACGTTATAACGTATTACGTTATATGGTATAACGTTTTAACGAAGTACGTTATATGGTATAACGTTATAACGTATTACGTTATAACGTATTACGTTACATGGTATAGCATTATAACGTATTACGTTATATGGTATAACGTTATACCGTATTACGTTATATGGTATAACGAAATGACGTTTTACGTTATATGGTATAACGTTGTAACGTATTACGTTATATGGTATAACGTTATAACGTATTACGTTGTATGGTATAACGTTATAACGTATTACGTTATATGGTATAACGTTTTAACGAAGTACGTTATATGGTATAACGTTATAACGTATTACGTTATATGGTATAACGATATAACGTATTACGTTACATGGTATAGCATTATAACGTATTACGTTATATGGGATAACGTTATAACGTATTACGTTACATGGTATAACGTTATAACGTATTACGTTACATGGTATAACGTTATAACGTATTACGTTATATGGTATAACGTAATGACGTTTTACGTTATATGGTATTACGTTATAACGTATTACGTTATATGGTATAACGTTATAACGTATTACGTTATATGGTATAACGTTATAACGTATTACGTTACATGGTATAGCATTATAACGTATTACGTTATATGGTATAACGTTATACCGTATTACGTTATATGGTATAGCATTATAACGTATTACGTTATATGGTATAACGTTATACCGTATTACGTTATATGGTATAACGAAATGACGTTTTACGTTATATGGTATAACGTTGTAACGTATTACGTTATATGGTATAACGTTATAACGTATTACGTTACGTGGTATAACATTATAACGTATTACGTTATATGGTATAACGTTATGACGTATTACGTTACATGGTATAACGTTATAACGTATTACGTTATATGGTATAACGTAATGACGTTTTACGTTACATGGTATAACGTTATAACGTATTACGTTACATGGTATAACGTTATAACGTATTACGTTATATGGTATAACGTAATGACGTCTTACATTATATGGTATTACGTTATAACGTATTACGTTATATGGTGCCAACGTTATAGCGTATTACGTTATATTGGGTAACGTTATAACGTATTACGTTACATGGTATAACGTTATAACGTATTACGTTACATGGTATAACGTTATAACGTATTACGTTATATGGTATAACGTTATAACGTATTACGTTACATGGTATAGCATTATAACGTATTACGTTATATGGTATAACGTTATACCGTATTACGTTATATGGTATAACGAAATGACGTTTTACGTTATATGGTATAACGTTGTAACGTATTACGTTATATGGTATAACGTTATAACGTATTACGTTATATGGTATAACGTTATAACGTATTACGTTATATGGTATAACGTTTTAACGAAGTACGTTATATGGTATAACGTTATAACGTATTACGTTATATGGTATAACGTTATAACGTATTACGTTACATGGTATAGCATTATAACGTATTACGTTATATGGGATAACGTTATAACGTATTACGTTATATGGTATAACGTTATAACGTATTACGTTATATGGTATAACGTTATAACGTAATACGTTATATGGTATAACGTTATACCGTATTACGTTATATGGTATAACGAAATGACGTTTTGCGTTATACTGTATAACGTTATAACGTGTTACGTTATATTGTATAACGTTATACCGTATTACGTTATATGGTATAACAAAATGACATTTTACGTTATATGGTATAACGTTGTAACGTATTACGTTATATGGTATAACGTTTTAACGTATTACGTTATATGGTATAACGTTTTAACGTATTGCGATATATGGTATAACGTTATAACGTATTACGTTATGTGGTACAACGTTTTAACGTATTACGTTATATGGTATAACGTTTTAACGTATTACGTTATATGGTATAACGTTTTAACGTATTACGTTATACGGTATAACGAAATGACGTTTTACGTTATATGTTATTACGTTATAACGTATTATGTTATATGGTATAACGTTATACCGTATTATGTTATACAGTATAACGGAATGACGTTTTACGTTACATGGTATTACGTTATAACGTATTACGTTATATGGTATAAAGTTATAACGTATTACGTTATATGGTATAACGTTTTAACGTATTACGTTATATGGTATAACGTTTTAACGTATTACGTTATACGGTATAACGTTATACCGTATAACGTTATATGGTATAACGAAATGACGTTTTACGTTATATGGTATTACGTTATAACGTATTACGTTATATGGTACAACGTTATAACGTATTACGTTATATGGTATTACGTTTTAAATTATTACGTTATATGGTATAACGTTGTAAAGTATTACGTTATATGGTATTACGTTATAACGTATTACGTTATATGGTATAACGTTATAACGTATTACGTTATATGGTATAACGTTTTAACGTAGTACGTTACATGGTATAACGTTATACCGTATTACGTTATACGGTATAAGAAATGACGTTTTACGTTATATGGTATTACCTTATAACGTATTACGTTATATGGTATAACGTAATACCGTATTACATTATATGGTATAACGAAATGACATTTTATGTTATATGGTATAACGAAATGACGTTTCATGTTATATGGTATAACGTTGTAAAGTATTACGTTATATGGTATAACGTTATAACGTATTACGTTATATGGTACAACGTTTTAACGTATTACGTTATATGGTATAACGTTATACCGTATTACGTTATATGGTATAACGAAATGACGTTTTGCGTTATATGGTATAACGTTATAACGTGTTACGTTATATTGTATAACGTTATACCGTATTACGTTATATGGTATAACGAAATGACATTTTACGTTATATGGTATAACGTTGTAACGTATTACGTTATATGGTATAACGTTATAACGTATTACGTTACATGGTATAACGTTATAACGTATTACGTTATATGGTATAACGAAATGACATTTTACGTTATATGGTATAACGTTGTAACGTATTACGTTATATGGTATAACGTTATAACGTATTACGTTACATGGTATAACGTTATAACGTATTACGTTATATGGTATAACGTTCTAACGTATTACGTTATACGGTACAACGTTTTAACGTATTAGGTGAAGTAAAAAGTTCTGAGCGCTTTTTCGCTTTATTTCGACGATGAAATTAACATAGTCAAGATTATTCGATTTAGATTAAATATGCGCCGTTTTGTTCGATTACTTTTGTCCATTTTGAAGGCAATTTCATAATTCCGCGGTTGAAGAAGTCCTCGTCCCTATTGGTAAAAAACTTGACCAGCTCATTTTCACAAGCCTCTCTTGAGGCCAGTTTTGTACCATCAAGAAAATTTTGCAAAAACTTAAAAAGGTGATAATCGCTTGGTGCCAGGTCTGGACTGTACGGCGGATGCGATAGAACCTCCCAGCCAAGCTCTCGGAGCTTCTGACGCGTCGTTAAAGATGTGTGCGGCCTGGCGTTGTCTTGATGGAACACAACACCTTTCCTATTGGCCAATTCTGGCCGCTTCTGGTCGATCGCCTGCTTCAGTCTGGTCAGTTGTTGACAATAGAGGTCCGAATTAAGTGTTTGCCCCGATGGGAGCAGCTCATAATGGATGATTCCCTTCCAATCCCACCAAACACACAATAAACCCTTCTTGGCCGTTAATCCACGCTTGGCGATCGTTTGGGCCGGCCCACCGCGATTGGACCACGATCTTTTTCGGCTGTTGTTCTCGTATGTGACCCATTTTTCATCGCCAGTCACCATCCGCTTCAAAAATGGGTCGATTTCGTTACGTCTCAACAAAGAATCGCAGGCATCAATTCGGTCCAAAAGGTTCTTGTGCGTCAATTCATGTGGCACCCATACGTCGAGCTTCTTCTTGAGACCAGCCTTATGCAAATGGTTCCAAACGGTTTTCTGGCTAATCTTCAGTTCCTGGGCAATGGAATAAGTGCTCACATGCCGGTCCGACTCGACGATTTCCATGATTTTATCCACATTTTCGACGATTGGCCTACCAGAGCGTGCCTCATCTTCGACGTCCATATTACCAGAACGGAATCGTTGGAACCACCGCTTTGCTGTTGCATTCGATACTGTACTGGGTCCATAAACAGCACAAATTTTTTTGGCCGCCTGCTCCGCCTTTTCACCTTGGTCGTAGTGGTACTGAAGAATGTATCGAATTTTCTCTTTTTTTATCTCCATTTTCGAACGCTGTAACACACAACTGGCTTCACCGAACACAAAACTGACAAAGAACCTTTTTGATGCGTAATATCACCTTGAAATCGGTGTATACTATGACTCGATGCGATGTGCACATCGTGAGATATGGCTCACTAAAGACATCTAGCGAAAAACGCTCAGAACTTTTTACTTAACCTAATATTACGTTATATGGTATAACGTTATACCTTATTACGTTATATGGTATAACGAAATGACGTTTTGCGTTATATGGTATAACGTTATACCGTATTACGTTATATGGTATAACGAAATGACGTTTCACGTTATATGGTATAACGTTATAACGTGTTACGTTATATTGTATAACGTTTTAAAGTATTACGTTATATGGTATAACGAAATGACGTTTTACGTTATATGGTACAACGTTTTAACGTATTACGTTATATGGTATAACGTTATACCGTATTACGTTATATGGTATAACGAAATGACGTTTTACGTTATATGGTATAACGTTATAACGTATTACGTTATATGGTATAACGTTATACCGTATTACGTTATATGGTATAACGAAATGACGTTTTACGTTATATGGTATTACGTTATAACGTATTACGTTATATGGTATAACGTTATACCGTATTACGTTATATGGTATAACGAAATGACGTTTTACGTTATATGGTATTACGTTATAACGTATTACGTTATATGGTATAACGTTATCACGTATTACGTTACATGGTATAACGTTATAACGTATTACGTTATATGGTATAACGTTATAACGTATTACGTTATATGGTATAACGTTTTAACGTATTACGTTATATGGTATATCGTTATCACGTATTACGTTATATGGTATAACGTTATAACGTATTACGTTATATGGTATTACGTTATGACGTATTACGTTATATGGTATAACGTTATAACGTATTACGTTATATGGTATAACGTTATAACGTATTACGTTATATGGTATAACGTTATAACGTATTACGTTATATGGTATAACGTCATAACGTATTACGTTATATGGTATTACGTTATCACGTATTACGTTATATGGTATAACGTTATAACGTATTACGTTATATGGTATAACGTTTTAACGTATTACGTTAT
>NW_022884801.1:0-17109 GCF_011952205.1 Bombus bifarius | reverse complement strand
CGCGTCTTGCCAAGATCGCCCGGTCGTTTCCACCGTCGTTAACATATTTTTCAGCGTACTCATAACACGCTCTACCTGTCCATTGGCCCTACTCGCACCAGTTGCTATTAAGTGAAGTCTAATATGTCTATTCCGGCAGAAATTTTGGAAATCTTTACCCGTAAAACACCTTCCTTGGTCCGCTATTACCCGGCAGGGATTGCCGAATAAAAATATAGCGGACTTAAGTGCTATAATGGTATTAAAGGAATCTAATTTACGAGTATGATACAGGTATACAAATTTTGTGAAAGCATCAACTAAAACAATGATATACTCCTTCGAGTCACTCTTACCACTTAATTTATCCGTTATATCCATGTGTACCGTATGCCAGGGTATGCTGGTCTTAGGTATGGGATGTAGTTCAGCTTGTACTTTACCTGAACTAGCCTTCGAAACTCGACAAGCATGACAGTTCTCAACGAATTTGCGAACATATTTCGCCATTCCTTCAAACCAGTAATACTCGTATAGTTTCTCAAGCGTTTTATCCCAACCTAAGTGCATAATGGACTGATGCACATGATTAATGACGGACCACCTGAAACCCCTTGGGACAATGGGCAAGCAAAGAGTTCTACCTTTTCTCTGTATTTTCCGATGGAGTGTACCAGACCGTAATTCATACGTATTCGCAATATCTTCCGCGAGCTCTTCATTTTGCAACTTACGGACGATCTCAGAGATTTGTGGGTCGCGACGTTGTTCTGCTAACAACCAATCATCGGAAATTTCAGATAGATTGATTTCTTTCAATTTTGTTGATCGTACGATGATCCAGATCTACGGGATTTCTCGAAAAGAAATCTACATGAGCCATTCGTTTGCCTTCCCGATACATAATGTCAAAGGTAAAAGTTTGCAGGTAAGCCCACCATCTGTAAACCCTATCATTTAAATGTACCTTGTCACTGGATGCCTTCAGAGAATTACAATCAGTGACAACAAGAAATTCCCGACCGTGCAGATGGTGACGAAAATGCTTGATGGCGTTTACCACTGCCAGCGTTTCTAACTCATAAGAATGATATCTAGATTCCGCAGGGCTAGTCCGCTTGCTATAATACTCAACTACTTTATTTTTACCTTCGACCCTATGCATTAGGATAGCCCCAAATCCTTCGGAACTAGCATCCGTATGTAGTTCTATTGGATATTTGGGGTCAAAAATCATTAGCACCGGCTCATTGGTCAGAATAGAAATTACTTTTTGCCTAATTTTTTCATGTTTATCCGTCCAATTTATGTTCTTGCTACCGGAAGTGAGAGCATACAAAGATTTCATTACCTGTGAGAATTTAGGAACAAATTTTCGAAAGTAAGAAGCTAAATCAATGAATTGCCGGAGCTGTGTAACAGTCGTTGGTGCGGGCAAAGAGCTCAAGGCTTGTACTTTACCTGGGTTTGGTCGGACTTCTCCGTTATGAATCACATAACCCAGATAAAGTACTGACGTCTTCAAGAAAGAACATTTAGAAAAGTTGAAAGAGAATCCGGCGTTTACGAGGGTATCTAGGACGGTGTTTAATCTTTCTAACGCCTGATCTATCGTATCGGCAATAATTAAAACATCATCCAAATAACCGACAACATATGAATAAGCAAGATCACCTAAGGCATTGAAAATGGCCCTCTGAAAAACAGACGGTGCATTCTTCAATCCAAACGGCATCGTCATGTATTCATATTGACCATCAGGAGTAACGAACGCGGTATATTCAGTCGAATTCGGGTGAATAGGAATTTGATGAAACCCGCTGGCCATATCCAGGCTTATAAAGTATTTCGCCCCTCTCAGTCTCGCGATCTGATCAGCTATGAGAGGAAGAGGGTACCGATCCGCGACGGTGTTTTTATTTAATGCTCGGTAATCTACACATAATCTATCTGAACCGTTCTTTTTTTTAACAAGTAATAAAGGGCTTGCGAATGGTGAATTACTCGGTCTTATGATTTTTGCTCGGATCAGTTCACCTATCCTCTCTCGAACTATTCTCCGCTCCTCCTCACTGAGTCTATAAGGACTTCGTTGCACGGTAACGTTGGGATCAATTAAACGAATTTCTAATTGACCCGTATTTACACGATTCCGCGGAAAACCCGTAATAAATGACTCTTTGTATTTCTCGAGAACAGAAATCAATCGATCTTTATCGTTACCAACTACATCAGTGTCGACCTCATTGATGTTGATCACATCTTCCGCGACTCTGCTACAAGCGTTAACTATTTTTGTCTTACAAATATCGACACTGTTTCGTGTAACATTCACGTCAAAACCTTGGCTCAAAATTTCACGACCAATCATGATATCGTATTTTAAGTAATTATCAGAAAGGGCATGAAAAGTTATCTCCAATGTAAAACCGTTAATACATACAGTGGATAAAATCTGAGATGTACTGTTGACACAAGTATTCCCTATGCCTCGCATTACTACTACATCAGTCGTTCGTTTGCCAGAAAACTTCGAAGCTACGGATTCTTTGATTAATGAGCATTCGGCTCCGGAATCGAAATAAAATGGGTACGACTCACCCAGATGACTTAATTTACCAGCTGGAGGCTCTACCACACAGGAGTCGACTCGACGTTCATTCTTGAAGCCGGATTTTCTGTTCTGCAGTTGTGGACAATCAGGTGCGATATGACCCTCCGCACGACACTTGAAGCAAACCACCTTGGACGATGAAGCTGGACGGTTTCTTTCCTGGTGTTGTGTATCCTTTGTATCGTTTGTATCCTTTGTATCCTTCCGCTGTTCACTACGCATCCTCTTGCGACACTCCGTTATTTTGTGTCCAAGAGTACCACAATAATGACACTTCACCCGGTAATGCGATAACTTGCGTCGTTTAACTTCAGGTTCCTCCGATGTATTTCCTAACAAAGTTGCCGGCAGATCGTTGTAAGGATAAGCTCTCATTTCTTCATAAAATTGTTCCTCCGTCTTGATATTATTTGCGAGCGTTAATCGATGAAAGCGTTGATCTTGTGAGTTTAGCATATAAAGAGTTAAGGCATTGAGTACTTCGGGCATCGTTAGATCTTGCATCTTGATCTGCAACATGGAACGGAGGCGACTACCGTAAGCTCCTAGAGTTTCGGTCTCCGTCGGTCGTTCTCTGGACATCCTTATTAATGCCGTGGCGGCTGTCTCTCTGCCACCGAAACGCGAAAGGAATTGTTCCTTAAACGTTGGCCAGGAAAGTTTTCCACCGCGCACTATTTGTGAAAGCCAATGTGCAGCAGATCCCTTTAGGGCACGATTTAAAGCAGAAAGTAACACACTATCTTGCATCGGATAGTCTTTCAAAATCACATCTGTGTATGAGCACCACGCGAATGGATCAGCGCCCGTGCCTTCAGGATCAAAACGTGACAACGTTACATCCTTAGGTTCCATACTCGACTTTTGCTCCCTAGGCTGAGTCATCTGGTTCATGATTTTCATGAGTTGTTCCAAAGTGACACTTGGGCTTGATCCCACTTCTGATGTCGGGTTAACATTAGGAATTAAGGCGCGTAACGATTCTTCGTTTGAATTAGCCATTGTTTTACAAAACAGAGAATATATTTACACGAATAAACAAGGTTTTACAAATATTATGAATAATGAATTTTGTAAATGATATGATTGATTAACAAATGATAAATTAAATTATTAATTAGATTAAAGAATAATAAGTTTTATCGAACAATAAAAGAAACGAATAATATATCTTACGATTTACTAATTTAACGAATAATGAAAATTAACGATTGATAAATTTACAAATATTGAATTTAATTTACGCTATAAACAATGATCCGGGTTTCAAACGAATCCACGGTCAACGGGAAAACTTTAAACAATTTTATAACACAAAAAATACGTTTGCCGAATCACTCGGAAAAATTACTCGATGTATCACTTTCCAAGGCGATCACACGAATGCCTCTCTGATTAAAATCTTTTTCGTAATACGACTGCATTTGTTTGTTATATTCTCGCTGGAAACATCGAGAAGGTTCCAATCGTTGTTGCTAGGCAATATCTGTCAAAAGTTTGTTATATACTCCTTGGAAACATCGAGAAAGATCCAAACGCCGATACTAGGCAATTTCTGTCTTCATCAAGCAAAACGTTTATCCCGTGACCGTGGCTACGCTCAGCGACCAGTTGTCACCTCGAACCCACTTTCGCTTTTCACAAATGTCAAACAATTACAGATGACAATTACTTAATTACAGTTATGATAAAATCTAGGCTAAAGCATTAAAAGGCTTCCTCAAAATTGCATAGGGAAGGCTCCGGTTTTCATTTTATCTCCGACATATATATATATATATATATATATATATATATATATATATATATAACTGTACATAATACATTATAGAATAACATAGAATAACATAGTATATAATTTTATATTTTAAAAATATGAGGCATACTGTTTAAGATTGTCATCGATTTAAAATCAAAGTATGAAAAGGATACCCTGGAGAGAGTAAAACACAGAATCATTCCAACTAAACATTCAGATCGTACCGACACCTAGGTATCGTCTTACAATTAAATCTCGGTCTTGAATGGATTAAAATGAAATACATACTTGCAGCTTCAACATTTTCAATATCGAGGAGATTCAAACTTTACAAATAAATGTAAATTGCGATGTAAAACAAAGCGATGTAAAAATGGAAAAAGGAGGAAAGAAGGAACAGGGAAGCAAAGAGAAGAAACGAATTTTTCATTTTCTCTTGCCAGGAATATAAGATGCTAAGTAATCTTCCTAAGTAATCTCCTCCAGCTTTTTCTAGTTTGATCAATAATTATTAGTACATGTTAGGAAAACAAATACAATTTTTGTTCTCAAGCGAGGTATAATTTAAATTTTGTATGTACACAAAAATGTTAAATATCTGTAATAAACATGGTATAATCAATTTTTTTACATAAAATTATATTGTATAGGCTATTGTTATTTAAACATTTTAAATTGGATGAAGAAAAAAAATGACGCAAATAAAACGTAGGACATTTTAATTAAAGAGACTAATATAGAGATTTATCTACTTAACTGTGATTAAATCATCTCCACTTAACGCTCTACCTCTTCTATTAATTATGCTTCGTTAAACTATGATTACAGAGGATGGGTTTTTTGATAAAATGACATTCTGACAAATATATATAGATCGATATATATAGATATAGATAGACAAATATATAGATTCTTACAACAGTAGTTATGAATGAACAGTAGTTATTGTATCAATTCCGTTCTTCAGAAGCTTCATTTGTGAAAAGACAATTCGCCAGAATATGGATTCACTGTAGTTATAGCTATAGGATTTCAATCTAGTTGACAGACTTGCTTTACGTAGAGAATATCTGTCTCTTGTTCTACCTTATCGCGATTCTCTCCTCGTCTTATACGCTTTGTCGAGCAAAGTAATATTGGCATATATCTCGGCTCTGGTTACAATCATTAGTTTCCGCCTAAACGGTTAGAATCACATAGCTCGCGCTCTACTCTCGTTTATTCAACATTCAGGCCCTATGGTCGCATGCGACGAGTTTTATGTTAATTCCGACCGATTACAATACCTTTCTTTCGTTTATAAGGAACGACGAGACTGGCAGTTGCGTGATTTCCAATGCAAAAGCCGCGATATCTGCACGATAACCTAACCTCAACCGATTTTGTTGTACTATTCTTATGTGGACTTCGTTTGTACCACTTTCGTAACAAAAATAGAATACGTAGAACACAGCATTCCGTTATGCGATATTGTCGATTCCTAACATCCGAAAAATCAGAGATAATTATTTCCCTACAGTTGTACATTTGTGTGAAAAATTACGAACGTAAAGTTGTTTGGTGCATGCACAGTCCTCCCCTCCCCTGCATTTGCGTGGACATGCTAGAAAGATTCACTTTTCCACGGTGAAACTGTATGTATTATAATTTCATTTTTACAAAGGTCGAACATCCTACTATGCATAAATTTAATATTAATATAAGCAGGTTTCGTGTTAAGTATTACATCTGACGTATAAGCACACGTGTGTACGAGCCTTGGTTTTAAATGTCTTATAGTAGACACCGAAAAGATTATTCAGTTGGATATCTGACTCAACATCAATATTTTACTAGGAGATAACATGTTAAGAACACGTTGGTGGATGACATGGGAGATGATGAATGAAGACATACTTCTGTGAGATACATAAAATAGTAGTCAGAACGTATTTTGGCGCTTGGGGACAGCAACAGCTTTTTTTTTTTTATTTATTAGTTGGAATTACAATCAATTCTCGCGTTGAGAATTTTCAGTAATTTTTCTGGCGTGGCGCAGTGACATGGCTGTTTATTTACAATAAGTTAATACTTATTATAGATAGGTATAATTTATAAGTATTATAAGTAAGTGCATATGCTTAATTTGGATAATTAAATGAATCTAACGTTTAGGTCTAGCGGGTAGTGCCTCTTCAGCCTGCGAATCTGGTCCGTCGTATCGAGTAGTCCAGTGATTAGGGGGTTTCGGTGTTTCTTGACTCTTTTGCTATATCTGTCGCTACGTTTTGCTATTTCCTCTTTGACTGTAGGTATCTTGAGGTCGCGATAGATGGTTTCGTTGGTAACATATCAAGGTGCGTCTATTAAGGCTCTTAGCGTTTTCGATTGGAATCGTTGTAGTATTTCGATGTTGGAGTTACTTGCTGTTCCCCATCGCTTCCTATATCCCTATATTCCGTACTTGCTTCGCTTGGTACTTTTATAATTTTCGCAGTTACAATAAAAAATTTAATTCTTAACAGATTAAAGATTTAACCTCTTGCTTTATAGTGTACAATAATTTTTTTTTCTTTTTTTTTTGTATAGGTTATGTGATCCATAGTTTGAGTAAGTAGTACATATATATATATATATATATATATATATATATTTACGTGACAAGCTTTCATTTCAATCTATATTTAAGATTAATATTTTATCAGTTTCTGTTCGTAACAACATCGAAGTAGTCAATAAGTTTGAAGAGTATAATTAAGGAAGTTATGAAGCAAGAGGTTAAGAACAAATTCTGAAAGAGGTTATGTACAACTCAGTAGTACTGCTTTACATTACTTTGCGAATTACTTTTCAAGCATAAAAATAGTTTAACAGCCACTTATAGTTACTTCCTTACCATTACATTCATTAAATTCCTTTGATTTTGTAAACAAAATAACCACGCTGACCAGTCTCTCATTTAAAATAGAATTATTTTGTCATATATCCAACAGTTTACTTTCTCTTCGTAAATATTATTAATAATTTTATCAATTTCGTATACTTCCATCCTTCGTATAAGTGACAATGAATCAGAAGAGTTTCATAGCAATATTAGATACATCCACCATACAGTCAACTACAACACCATTAGATAACAGCAATACAATAGATTATAATTTTCTACGTGTCATTGATTCATCGTCATCATTTTCCATTTTTTTAGCATATGTAAAAACGTATCTGACGTAATCTTACCTCGCTCTTTGAGTACAAAAATCCATTCAAATGAAACAAAGGGAAAAGAAATAAGAAAACAAACACTCACATACGAATCTTCATTACATAACTGTATGTACTCCTCGAGGTATAATTACTCAGACACGTTACAGCGTACCTTCTTCGTTCCCTGATGGCTGATGTTGATCGTTGACGTTTATAATGAAAGAATTTCGTCAACGGCGCCATTTGGATCCTTGTTGAAAAATTAAAATAGCCACAACAGCACCATTGAGCTCATCACCCAGAGTAGCGTTTGTTGGTGAGTCGAGGAGCTGGAGGATTTCTTATCCTCAAGGACATAAATTTCACCGGTTCCGGTAATGTTTTTCACGTGGTCCAAGCATTCGAAATCGCAACATCGCTTTCCAAGACGGAATTTCTTGCATGTCTGTAGTAAAAAGAAATCGAATCTGGTCCGTCGTATCGAGTAGTCCAGTGATTAGCGGGTTTCGGTGTTTCTTGACTCTTTTGCTATATCTGTCGCTATATTTTGCTATTTCCTCTTTGACTGTAGGTATTTTGAGATCGCGATGGATGGTTTCGTTGGTAACATACCAAGGTGCGTCTATTAAGGCTCTTAGCGTTTTCGATTGGAATCGTTGTAGTATTTCGATGTTGGAGTTACCTGGACAGCAACAGCTGGTGATACTGTCATACACCTCCATTTATAAACTTTCGAAAATCGATGTGACCTTCAAACTTTAGTGTATTCTGTTTCACAGCACAAAATGTTTCCGAAACGTACGTTTATTGTTACAATGAACTTGACTAATGGCTCTGAAATACTATCCTTGAAAAAACAATGGGGGAATTGGAGCAAAAAAAAGAAGGAAATAAACAAAGACCTTGTTGGTTCGTAAAAATAAAATATGCTACAGGAAAAACTTTTTCCAACAGATTGAGATGCGACAAGCTTTAAAAGCTATGACGCGAATCGAGCGTTTGTCTACAAGAGCGCATTTTCGGTGGATATATATGTCGGAATGACATTGGGGATAGGGTTGTCGGTGTTTGAGGAGTCTTCATTGAAGGTAGCCATCGTTGCGGTGTAACGAAGATACGATTTATTGACACAGGTATGAATAACACAGGTTTGACAATCTACCACGGCGGTGAGACGTCCGCGACACTAGTGACAGTGGTCTCCGGTTCAATAACGAATCCGCGGCCAACGGGATGACAGATGGGCGTTCTCGCTGAATCTAAGTCTGACTCGTAAAAATAATTGCTGAGCGTAAAGACGTTACTCTTTGGTCGACGGGAGCGCGTAAAAGAATGCCCGTCCCGTGCCGATGATGCCACAGAGGAAAACTATAATGGGGTGTGTCTAAGGACACGAGATCATCGGATTCGTCGAGGAAAGCCTTCGTTTAGGAAGTAAGGGAAATTGACGTTGCTGCTAATTGGTCAATCTCCATATCGGTGGTTAGAAAAAGATGCTAGCCGCCCTCGAGGGAAAGTTGCTAGTGGGAGACGCCGCTCGTTGAAAAATATGTCTCCCCTATCTTCCCGTAGTTGGGACAAAGACTGTTTGTCTGTTTGAAGGACTTTAGTTAACTAAACCTTAAGATTTATAACGGGCCCTCGGGCTAGCCGAACATGTACTGCGGAGACGCATCGACATCTGGCAATCATCTTACTCGAAGAATAGGGTCTGCGTGTGGCGAGCCACGGGACAGAAACCGTTGGAATGTTTACTGTCGCGTGTCGCCACGAATATTTCTTTTAAGGAGAGCTATAGAATTACTCCATACCTTTGTTAGGCAAAGCGTTCATCCCTTGACCGCGGCTACGTTGGGCGACAGACTGTCACCTCGAGCCAAAGCTCACCGTCACTAATCTCGAACAATTACAATCGGATTGAATAACTACAATAGTTTAGTTACAGTTATAGTAGACTTTAGATTGCAATGTTGCGGGGCTATCCAAAGGTTCCGGTGTCCTTTCATCTCCGACATATAGATATACATGTATATGTGACGAAATATACTAAAGCAATATTGACCCTTTGTCGCTGAAAGTATCAAACTACAAAACTTCCTTTCAAATTTTCAGAATAAGGAAATCAGGATCATGATAAATAATTGGAACATAATTAAAAATAATATATCTTCTCTATAAGATAATGAATACATTGGTTCATTTAATTTTTATGGATATTCAAACGCTTCTGTGAAATAAAACGTCAAGATTATAGAGTATAAAATTCATAGCTATGAAATAACTAAAACTCTGATGTATTATTAAAAATATACGTTAGGTTGTATGTAGTGATACATACAAAGATTACATGTACAAACCCATAATTAACACAATGCTACCGCAACTATTCTGCAATCTACCTTGCCCAAAACTCTCTTCCAGTCACCTCCAAACTCTTCAATTCTCTCCACCTAACCACCCACAAACCATTCACAAACATGCAATTCTCGACAAAAGAAGAACTTATCGTCAGTTGTCCTTAACATCTCGTTCATTCATTTGGTCCCTATCCCCCTATTTCCTCCCACTGCGATGATCGCACTACATTTTTCCACGTCTCTATTCTATTCTCTGGATGACCTGAATTCTCGAGCAGTCGAGTGACGATTGATCTGTACAATTGATCGATTTCTGTTTACTACAGCCATGCAGGAAATTTCGTCTTGGAAAGCGATGTTGTGATTTCGAATGCTTGGACCACGTAAAAAACATTACCGGAACCGGTGAAATTTATGTCCTTGAGGATAAGAAATCCTCCAGCTCCTCGACTCACCAACAAACGCTACTCTGGGTGATGAGCTCAATGGTGCTGTTGCGGCTATTTTAATTTTTCAACAAGGATCCAGATGGCGCCGTTGACGAAATTCAATCATTATAAACGTCAACGATCAACATCAGCCATCAGGGAACGAAGAAGGTACGCTGTAACGTGTCTGAGTAATTATACCTCGAGGAGTACATACAGTTATGTAATGAAGATTCGTATGTGAGTGTTTGTTTTCTTATTTCTTTTCCCTTTGTTTCATTTGAATGGATTTTTGTACTCAAAGAGCGAGGTAAGATTACGTCAGATACGTTTTTACATATGCTAAAAAAAATGGAAAATGATGATGATGAATCAATGACACGTAGAAAATTATAATCTATTGTATTGCTGTTATCTAATGGTGTTGTAGTTGACTGTATGGTGGATGTATCTAATGGTGTTGTAGTTGACTGTATGTTGTTCAATATTGCTATGAAACTCTTCTGATTCATTGTCACTTATACGAAGGATGGAAGTATACGAAATTGATAAAATTATTAATAATATTTACGAAGAGAAAGTAAACTGTTGGATATATGACAAAATAATTCTATTTTAAATGAGAGACTGGTCAGCGTGGTTATTTTGTTTACAAAATCAAAGGAATTTAATGAATGTAATGGTAAGGAAGTAACTATAAGTGGCTGTTAAACTATTTTTATGCTTGAAAAGTAATTCGCAAAGTAATGTAAAGCAGTACTACTGAGTTGTACATAACCTCTTTCAGAATTTGTTCTTAACCTCTTGCTTCATAACTTCCTTAATTATACTCTTCAAACTTATTGACTACTTCGATGTTGTTACGAACAGAAACTGATAAAATATTAATCTTAAATATAGATTGAAATGAAAGCTTGTCACGTAATATATATATATATATATATATATATATATATATATATATGTACTACTTACTCAAACTATGGATCACATAACCTATACAAAAAAAAAAGAAAAAAAAATTATTGTACACTATAAAGCAAGAGGTTAAATCTTTAATCTGTTAAGAATTAAATTTTTTATTGTAACTGCGAAAATTATAAAAGTACCAAGCGAAGCAAGTACGGAATATATGCGGAATATGAATCGCTCAACGAACCAAAGAGCGGCTCAGTGACAAAATTAGTAAAGTAAAGACCACAAATATTACAACATTATATTCTACCACAAAATAATTCTCTATACAAAAAAGGTACACAACGAATCGATTTTTCACAACGATAAGAGTCAACAGAACCAATCAAGACCAGGCGAGACTCTCATAAGACAACGATATCAGAGGGATCAAATCAGCGACTTCAATCTATGTTACAGAGTATAGTTATCAAGAGAAATTGCTCTTTTCAGGAAAAGTATGGTAATGATACTCTTATAATACATTGTATATCTGGCAGTCGGATGTGCCCGTGGCCATCGGAAATGTAAAGACGACGCTTTTAGAAAGTGATAGCGCCATCGCGTTTTAAAAACGCGTTAGAAGAAGGACGGTTTCGCTATCCAAGGCGAATCGAAAAGTGTGCGTGTTGCGAGAATCAGAGTTGATCGAGACGTCGAAGCATAGAGTCGTTAGAATTGAGTTGCGAGTGTTGTCGAGTGTTAGAGTTGCTAGTGTGTGAGAGAGAGAGAGAGAGAGAGAGTTACCAAATAGTTGTCAAGTTATTTGTTGTAAATACGAGCGTTGCATTTAGTTTTCCTGTTAATCAAACATCGTTTCTCTGTCTAACTAACATCTGTATTTTCAATCCATTATTAATATATTCCGATATTACAAGTGGGGGCTCGTCCGGGATTGAATAAGACAGAGAAACGATACGATTTAACGGAGCTATTTGTGCGGGAGTAGAAAAGAATAGAATAAAATGGCAAACGTTGAAGACGAACGATTGTCGGGTGAAGAGGATTTGACGCTGGAGGAGCTGAGGAGTAAGCTCGCACAGATGAATCTGCCTATATCCGGTGCGAGATCAGTGCTGGTTGCCAGGTTGAACAGAGCGTGCAAACCTGGTCGATCTACTCCTAAGGATTCGAAGCGTGGCGAAGAACCAACAAACCAGCGAGATCTAAGAAGCAAGCAGAGAGCCGAACGCAGTCAAGAGGGAGAGGAAGACCTCGAGAAGCTGAGGACGAAAGAGCTGAGAGCGCGTCTCGTTAGCTTGGGGTTGAAGGTAACGGGAAGAAAATCCGAACTACGCGCGCGGCTACAGGCGGCCCTAGAAGGAGACGATGTATCGTCGGAAGAGAGCTCCGACGAAAGTGAAGGCGAGGACGATAAACAAGGCGCGCGAGAATACAGGAGAGGCACGCGAGCGGTGTATCAGGACCGCGATGAGTATCAGCAGAAGTATATGCGTCGGTTCGATGTTGAGTCTTAAAGACGTGGAAGACTCATTAGAGAAATTCAGCGGGGATGATCTGCTGAGTGTAAATCAGTGGGTGGAAGACTTCGAGGAAATGGCAGAAGTGTGGGGTTGGTCAGACGCCCACATGGTGGCCTATGCTAAGAAATTACTCGCAGGCTCCGCTCAGGCCTTCGTACGACAAGAGCGATGCGCGAAGTTCTGGGCAAAGCTAAAAAGGGCGTTGAGGAATGAGTTTGAAAATGTAGTAAGCGACCAACAGATACATGGCGAGTTATCCCATAGAAAGAAGAAAGCAGATGAGAGTCTGCAACAATATATGTATCACATGTGCGGGATTGCAAAACAAGGAAGGGTTGATACGCAATCCTTGATAGACTACATTATTCAAGGCATTCCCGACGAGGTCGCGAACAAGACTGTGCTATACGGAGCCAGGAATATCGAGCAATTAAAAGAGCGTTTCAGGCGCTACGAAGCGATAAAAAGAGATATGGAGATGAGGACGAAATTTGAGGAGCCGAAGAGTAGCAGGGTAAAGCCGATGGCGAAGCTGTCCGAAACCGAGAGGAACAAGGAACCCGGTCGATCTGGAGATGCGAGGAAGGCGCGATGCTACAATTGCGGTGATGCGGAGCACGTGTGTGCGGAGTGTCCGAGCAAGTCGAGAGGACCTAAATGCTTCAAATGTAGGGAGTACGGACACATCGCATCAAGTTGCGACAATTTGGGTGAGCCCTCAAAAAAAGTTTACAGCGTGTTTCGGTCGTTACAAACAAGGCGTGGTAAGGATGTTAAGATGGAAAATTTCGAATTGAGCGCGTTGATAGACACCGGTAGTGAGCTGACTCTAATGCGAGCAGATCAGCATGTGAAAATCGGAGCGTCCAGATTAAGTCGGGAAATCGTTGGATTTGGCGGTGTCGGTTCCGGAAGGAATTTTACGCTCGGGAAATTTTCGACGAACATTATTATAGACAATGAGTCGTACTGTATAACCATACACGTAGTTCCAGACACAGTGATGCAACATTCGCTTATTATTGGCGCAGACTTTTTGGACACTGTTGAAATAAGTATAAAAGGGGGAGAATCTTTTATTAGTAGAATAAAGGACGAAAATCCCGATGAGTGTCCGGAAGTCCTCAAGATAGATGTAGAGACACAGGCGAGTGAGATAGATTTGTCACACGTTAAGGACATGCAACATAGGCTAAAAAGAGATTTGAAGAGAACCAAAGCATTGCTAAGAGACGCTCAAACGATGCCGGAGAGATCGAAAGGTGACTCGACGGGTAAAGCAGCTTTACGACAGCTGAAGAACCAGTTAGAAGATGCAGAATGCGCTAGAGCAGTTGCAGTTAAAGCGAAACAGGCACTGGAGCAAGAACCGAATGAGACGCAGGCTTCGTTGCAGGAAGTACTGCGGCAACGTTCCGAAGCAGAAGATCGTGTTAATGTAGCTAGTCACGAACGAACTGAGCTACTGTCGCAATTGGAAGAAAATAAAGAAGAGTTAGCAGAAGTTTTGAAGAAGTATCGGGCAGCTGTGCAGCAAGTGTCGGAGGAACGGAGAATAGTGGCAAGACACGTGGTGATTGGTAAAGTGGACCACGAGATGGTGTCCTCGTCGGATTCTTGCGGCCAGCAGGAGGACTTAGCGAACATCACGAGGAGGAAGAATCTGGCTAAACAACAGCAGCAGGATGTTGTTGATGATATTTGCGAATTTACTGAGAAGGATAGCGTTGCGGGTGTGAGGGTTGTTTCAAGTTTTCGGATAGACTCGAAGAGAGTGAATGCAAGGCGAACGAAAAGACAAGGGAAGTCGCACGTGCGGAATCCCTCCAATAATATCGATACGAAGATTCGATATACAGAGGATGTGGATGACGAGGACGACGATGGGATTGTCGAGGACACGATGAACGTGAAGACCTTCGAAAAAGAAGAGATCATAGTCTCGGTAGATGGTAAGTTGTTAACGTCTTCCATGTACGAACCGAGCCTACGAAAATGTCACGATGCTGCCACGACGATCAAAGCCCCTGACAAGAGTGAAATGGGTAAACAAAGAACGGAGAGGAAGATAGAGGAAGAGCGAAAGAGGAGCAGTAGCATCGAGGACGAACAGGCCGCGGTGTTCCAAGAGGAACGAGATCAGCTGCGTGCGGACGCAAAAAGACGGATTGAGGAGATCCAAATCCGAAACAAGCGGGCGTATAACAGGAGACGCAAGAAGGCGACAGCATACAGGACGGGAGATCTAGTGGCAATCGAGAGGATGCAGAGGGGTCCCGGGCTAAAGCTGCATCCGAAGTTTCTTGGACCGTATCGGGTGATAAAAGTCCTGCGAAATGACCGATACATAGTGCAGCGAGAGGGGGAGCACGAAGGGCCACGTACAACTTCCACGGCAGCCGATCACATGAAATGGTGGAATGCTGACGATAGTGATGTAAGTGCGAGCGGCGATGATGAGCACATCTGAGGGCAGATGTGATTGTCAGGAAAGGCCGATTGTAATATCGTAGAATAGCTTTGATTGGAGATCGGCTGAAAATAGAAAAACCGTGTACGTCGTGTTTCTGTGGTTCGTTTACATTTAAGAGTGCCTACGTGACTAAAGGCACGTAGTTGGTAGTTCTTACATAGGTATGAGGGAAACAATAGACAACGTTAGAAGAAGGACGGTTTCGCTATTCAAGGCGAATCGAAAAGTGTGCGTGTTGCGAGAATCAGAGTTGATCGAGACGTCGAAGCATAGAGTCGTTAGAATTGAGTTGCGAGTGTTGTCGAGTGTTAGAGTTGCTAGTGTGTGTGAGAGAGAGAGAGAGAGAGTTACCAAATAGTTGTCAAGTTATTTGTTGTAAATACGAGCGTTGCATTTAGTTTTCCTGTTAATCAAACATCGTTTCTCTGTATAACTAATATCTGTATTTTCAATCCATTATTAATAAATTATAATTAATCGGACAAAATTACACCTTTAATATATTCCGATATTACATTACCGTGATGTAATATTTATCATGCTTATTTTGTACGTAAAACGAATCGTTGGAATATTCCCGAAGCTAACGAAGCATTTCCCAAAAGTTAAACCGAAGAAATTAACGCGAATAATTAAGTGAAATTTTTCCATTAACTTGCTGACCAACCGGCAAATAAAAAATCATAAAAATTGTTTCAATGTGTTGAGGTCACGCATAACTTCTTTTTTCATTGACGATTACCAAACAGGTAAAATTTCGAAATTGTACGAAGGCCACGTGACCAGATCGTATTGGAATTTGAAGTGCATGGAAAAAGACAACTCGAAGTACAAACCTTGAGCTGTACTACTCGAAGTACAAACGTGAACTAATGGATGCAGAAAAGCAATTAACGCCAAACATCCGAACATCATCTTGGAGCCCGTCATTGTTCTGAAATAAAAGAAGTGACGAATTAAAAAGACGCAGGACTAATAATAATAAAGGAAACTTAGTTCGTATTATAAATTGAATTTACATCAGAAAAGAAGCACGATCAAGCGAAACAGATCGTAGAAATGACAAATATCATCGATATACGTTTCAGTGTAATTTCACTTTTGAAAATTATTTAGTTTAATACGATCGTATTCATCGCTCTGAAACTTTCATTGTGCTGCAATTTGTGCTGCGTCTTTTTAATTTCTCTATCTTTCTGTGTTTTCGGAAAAATTACTTGAAAGATTAAGAATTGCTTGCCTTATTTTATTTTCGATTAGTTAGGATTTGATTATTCCAGGTAAGGTTTATTATTTATAACAGGTTTTATCACTTGTTTATTATTTAGGAGTTTGTTATTTTAGGATTAGTACCTTTTAGGATTTCTTATCCTTCGAGTTTCTGTTTCAGATATCTAGGTCTATTTCAAGATGTTTTAGTACATTAGGATTATTTATTCGATTAAGATAATTTAAGAGTTTCACAATGTACAAAGAAATAATCGCGTGAAATTTAGATTTATGCTTTAAACGTATTAAACACGCGGTAATTTCAATGTCTATAGCCTCGAACGTGTTCTGATTAGCTGTGTCATTGTCTGTGACATTGAAATCACAAAAATCCATTGCAAGTGTGCTGTCATGCAATGTGGATGTAATTGGGTTTTTTGGGTATTTCCTGTGTCATCTGATTTGTACAGTACTATTTTAACGCAAGGACAGGAAAGTTATTATATATTTCCCGTCCATTATTTGAATCGTTGTGAAGTGTAACGAATTATATTCGATTCGAGGAGATGTTAATGAATTACCCATTTCATATGTAATTACATGGAAATAAAAATCATTGCAAAAATAATTGATCTAATGACAACGGAATTTCCAATATTTGTTTGTTTC
>NW_022884800.1:0-15598 GCF_011952205.1 Bombus bifarius | reverse complement strand
TCTACTTTTCTTCCCGTCGTTTTTAAACCCAAACTAGCGAGGCGCTCCTTCAACTCCTTCGTATTTATTTTCTCAAAATTTTCATCTTCGTTACAATCACGCTCAGCTCTCTGTACATTTCTTAAATCTCGTTGACCGGTTAGCTCTTCACCGCCCGTCGATCCCTTAGGATACGATTGTCCAGCCCTACACGCCCGATTCAGCCTTGCAATCAGCACTGACCTCGCACCAGATATGGGGAGGTTCATTCGCGCGAGCTTACTCCTCAGCTCCTCCAGCGTCGAACCCTCTTCACCCGACAATCGTTCGTCCCCAATATTTGCCATTTTTCACACTACACAAACTTAAACAGTCAACGATATCGTCTTTTATCGCACCGCGTACCGGTAAATTCACAACTAGCTCGAATAGCTCTGTTAAACCGTTTCGTTTTCTGTCTTGTCCAATCCCGGACGAGCCCCCAAAAATATAATATCGTGATATAATATATTTACAAGGAATGGATGATACAGATGTTAATCGGACAGAAAAAGACGATTGTTGTTCAACCTGAGCTATTCACACCAAACGTACAGAAAACAGCACAACTAAATAATTAGATAACGACTCGACTTTCACAAAATGCAATCAACACTCTCTCGGCAACGCCACTCGCAAACTCTGTTTGTTGATTCCTTTTCTCCCGTCCCTTGGCAACCGCTCGTGGCCAAGATCACGTAGGTCTCCTCTTTCCAAAACTACGCGATCAAAAACAAACGCCTCGGCTCTCGCGACATTCCACGCGGTTCACCCGCCAACTCCCAGGCCTCTCACTCACGATACTACATATATACATTAACTATTTTTATATGTGTGTACAGAACTGATGGCGAACTCATCAACCATTTTCTGAACGACGGATGGAAGAACATGAATAGCAATCCACACAGTGGAACTGTAAAGTATTTGTACGCCACTCACGAAACCAAACACTGATGCTATCCACCTGTAAACAAACAACATTTATAACTATGCATATAATTTTCACTTATGTTCACCACTATTTATATATACACGCATGTTGTAAAGTAGGCGATATTTATAACATTCACTTCCATTGATAATGCAAGTGACTCATAAAAATAAGCCGTCATATTTACCATTGCACGCACATATATATATATATATACTCGAAAACAAGGTACATTTGTGATATTTATTCCTATTGATGATATATACTTATATATTTATAACAATAAAACAAATCTCATTTATACTACTTACCAATACGTACGCATATATGTATATAATTACAATCCAAGTAGTATTCATAATATTTATTTTCACTGATAACAAGTACGTAAAACCTAAAATAAAACAAAGGTTTTAACAATAAAAAAAACAAAAAAAAAAAAGAAAAAGGGGAAGAAGAAAAAAGGAAAGAAAAAAAATATAACATTGTTAGGGAAGTGATACATTTACACTGTACATGAGAGTGTGTGTGTAAGGGCCAGAGGGCGTCAAGGTCTTAGTGGAGACAAAAGACTGTTGCCAGATGTTAGAAGAATCTAGGATAGTCGGTTGGCGACCAGCGTGCGTGCAAGACGTTCTTCAGAGAGTAATATAGATGTATAACTGTTGTGTGGGAAATGTAGGTAATAATTTGTATTCCCATATCCTCGAATTTCCTTAACAAATATATATAAATATAAAATTTTCTTTTTCTATAAAAGGTTATTCCTATTTCTGATAAACTCGAGAAATGAAAACATTATACAATGATACACTGACACAAAGATACACCACACAGAAGAAACTAACAGAGAACGCTTTAAGCTTGGCAAACTTACCGCCCGACGAATTTGCATACACCATAACCAAAACCCAGGACACATGGCTTTGATCGCAGGAGAAGCGGTCCATATAGTCAAATGCATTCCGGTACAAGTAAAGGTACGACATACAACAAAATGCTACTCGGAACTACCCGTTTGGCAAAGGAATCGCACCACAGGAACTCCGCCCGGACGTGCGCCAAACGCGGCGATATTCAGCACCATCGTCGTTGGCCACGAGCGGAATGTATACCCAAAAGACCTCGATGCACTACGGGACCACGTCATGTTCCCGGCAGAAAATCTGCAGTCTTGAACGCATTGGCCAGAGGAGCAACAGGAAAAACAATCGTCCCTGGAACAGTAAACATCCTGGGAATGATGGACAAAACACATTAACGACAATAGCGAAAAATACCGTATCAAGCTTATGGACTGGTTTTATGGAATTTGGAACTGTCAGTGCAGCAATATTTGGAATACTGGCAATATTTAAACTAATCAAGACAATAATATATATAGCCGCACACGGATACTAGTTACGTGAAACTTACGAATGCGGAATCGCCCTATTAGGAGCAATATGCGGCTCAGTCACCCACCCGCTACTATACCTCAAAAGAAGACGAAATATCGATGATCAAACAGCACAACCTCAAGGGATATCGATAACACCGGTCGTCACTCAACTACCAACGACATCTACGTCCGCCTTGAGCGAACTCAGAGATACCATCAGTCAAATTTCCTTTGGAAATTTGAACTCCAAGGGCGGGGGTGTCACGTCCCGCGCTCCGCACGCGCCGTAACAAGAACAAGAAAACCATTCTATACAAAACACGCGAATAAGGATTTGAATGCACAAACGAACACACGGCACTACGAAACGAAAGGAAGGATTAACAAAACGAGGGCGATTAACGGATCCAACCAATAAACAAAATACATATACACACAATTCTAAATAAACCAGGAAATAAGAATAACTACAAAAGGGGAAAATAATTGAAACGCCAGGAATATATATATATACAATATGAAATATATTTATATATATATATATATATATATATATATATATATATATATAAAAATATATTTCAATCAATCAATTTGGAGAGTTACATATAAGTATAAACATATATGCCGAACATGTAATAACCTAGTAAATATTAGAGACAGTGCTTCCAATACTATGCAATAAATACAATATTATCAATTTATGAAATGTAAGTATACATGAAGTCAAAAACTAATAGTTTAACGAATACATAAAACATACAATATTGTATTATTAAAGAAATGAAGGTTACATTGTCAGAAATATATATAAGTGTGCGAATTCTATCAAACCGATAATCTAAGATACATACTTAAAACTAGCCTACATTCCGGTAAAGGATAAATAAATAATTGACATTTCATTTCGTATGAATACTACACTGCCAGGAGAAATATGCATATGAATACGTATATATATATATATATATATATATATATATATATATATATATATATATATGTATGTATGTGTGCGCGTATGTTTTATATTATCGAATACTCTATAAAACAAACTACTCAATACAATAAATAACGCAATCGAAAAATTACAAAACATTAGCCATATTAAAATGACACACAACATAAATATATATATATATTTATATATATATACGTATATTCACACGAACAATACTTTTGTCACTTTAAAACAATATTAATAAATAAATGTTCTAATTGCGGTAGAATAAGGAAAAACGAGCGGCAGACGGAAAATTACTTCGATATCAAGCAAAACTAAAGACCCGTCACTATAACTTTACTGATGACATTTATGAGCAGCCATGTTAGTTTTACACGCGTATGGCGACAGGAATATTAGGGATTAATGGAAGTCAGTCGCGAGAAATAAATCATGAAAACACATTGTTAACACTTTTCTTTAATAAAATCTGTGCGCAACTACAAATGTAAAAAATATATATATGTCGGAGATGAAAGAACACCGGAGTCTGTAATTGAACAATTGTAGTTATTCAATCCGATTGTAATTGTTCGAGAGTTGCGATAATGAGCTTGGGCTCGAGGCGACAGTCAGTCGCCGAACGTAGCCGCGGTTACGGGATGAACGCTTTGTTTAACAAAGGTATGGAGTAATTCTATAGCTCTCCTTAAAAGAAATATTCGTGGCGACACGCGACAGTAAACATTCCAACGGTTTCTGTTCCGTGGCTCGCCACACGCAGACCCTATTCTTCGAGTAAGATGATTGCCAGATGTCGATGCGTCTCCGCAGTACATGTTCGGCTAGCCCGAGGGCCCGTTATAAATCTTAAGGTTTAGTTAACTAAATTCCTTCAAACAGGCAAACAGTCTTTGTCCCAAGTACGGGAAGATAGGGGAGACATATTTTTCAACGAGCGGCGTCTCCCACTAGCAACTTTCCCTCGAGGGCGGCTAGCATCTTTTTCTAACCACCGATATGGAGATTGACCAATTAGCAGCAACGCCAATTTCCCTTACTTTCTGAACGAAGGCTTTTCTCGACGAACCCGATGATCTCGTATCCTTAGACACACCCCATTATAGTTTTCCTCTGTGGCATCATCGGGACGGGAAAGGCATTCTCGCTCGCGATCTCATTGATGAAAGGAGTAACTCTTTACGATCAGTGAATATTACGCGTCCGACTTTGATTTTGTGAGTACGTTCATCTATCATCCCGTCGACCGCGGATTCGTTATTGAACCTAGGATCATTGTCATTAGTTTCTCGAGTACCTAACTACCACGGTTACTTGTCCGGTTCTGTAATAATCGTATTTGCACTAGTCAATGTCTTCTCTATTGCATAACGACAACGTGTAACCCAAACGAAGATTCGTTTCACGCCCCTAACCCTAATTCTAATGTAAACCCGACATATATAATAATTCTATATTGGAAAAATATGAAATTAACATGATATATACATTACTACATAAGTTATATATAAAACATGTATATTATACCCTTACCTACTGACTGATATGAATTTCTTTCGGTCTCGAATGCGTTAAAAGAGAGCGCAAAGAAGTCGAAATTACTTATTGTAATTAGTAAAACGACCTGAGAGGCAGACAGATACAAGAAAGAAGGAATATTATATTAGCGGCATTTTTGTAGCCATTATATAGGGTTTCGATCGCATAATTAATCAGTATCAACTTACCAGTCTTTAACGGAAGGACAAAAAGAAGAGCAGACGGCACACAGACCGCAATCATGATCATTTTCAAGTAGAATCTCAAACTGCCGTACATCTTCGAAAACTTCGTTAGTCGTAAGGGATCAAAGGATGATGTCCGCGCTGCGGAAAATAGATGAGAAGCGGCTATTTCAACAACCACCGTGTAGGTACTGCACTAGCCAGAAGTATCTGCGACAGAATTCAGAATACACTCGTTTTCGCATGGTTAGATCAATTTCGCGTGGGACTAACCTGATTGAACCTAACGCGGGATAATTGCTCAACTCACGACTTTAACCAGCCCGCTTGATTCTCTGTAAATGCTTGAAATTGACGCTTGGATTCTTTCCAGATTAACTAGCTTTGCCCCTCCCTCCCTTTATCTATTTTCTTAGATCGACTTAGACTGCCACAACATATTATCTTTCTTCTTTTCTTTCCTTTTCTTTTCTTTTGATCTTTTAAAGCCCTAAATCGCTGGCTATTTTGTATACTATATATTTTGTACACTCAATTACTCTGTAAGTCATAAGTACATATGTTTTACAACGTTATTTGTCATACTTCAGTTAAACCCCAGAAACGCCAGAAATATATTTTCAGCATGTTTTAACGCGCCCCTGGCAAAGATCACAAAAACGAGTTGCGGCACAATTTAAAGCGACAAATAGCATCGCGTGTCTCGTTGTGGTAACACACGGTTCGCCAGTTTTTTTTTTTTTTTTTGATATCGGTGACTGCCATATTCTCTTGAGTTTCCAAATCGTAAAGATTCTTTCCCCAGGGATTGGTCAACTGTGTATGTCCCCATGCGACGTAACTTGCTTAAGGAACACGAGCCGGTGATATGCAGGCAACGTATAATTGATTATCATTCGCTCTGAAACGCTGAAGTAATGACCAGTGCAGTGGTCCAGTGGTCATATTGAATGCCGCTGGATATATCAGCATTTGGCAACCTAACCCAGAGAAGCAGGAAATATGAAGCCACCGAATACCAATTAACTTCGTAGTTGCACGGTTCACATTCCATCATTTCTGAATATGCGAGGACAGTCCTCTTATTGTGCTTTTAATTCTTTTATTTGTTTCATTTTCAGCAAATATACTGGTTTTTTAAATTAAGCTTCTTTTTATACAGAGTTACAGATTATATTAATTTTATATAGAATATATTTAAGAAAGATATTTAATTTTTTGCTAGTTAAGTATTGATCGATTAAGTTACTGTACCTTTGTTCCGATAAATGCGTGCCATTTCCTCGAATCTAATATCATAGCAAATGCCAATACCTATTTTGCAGCCCTTCACATCGAACGTCGTTAGGGAGTTACCAGGACTGAGTGAATCACTCTCTCGAAAAGTAATCTTATTAGGAATGTCGATGTCGAATAGATGTACCTAATAACATAAAAATGTAGTCGCTAATTCTATTGCTGCAACTTTTGTAATTTAATATCAAAGTTACCAACTCCTAAACTTTAATTATTTTTTATTTAATAACTGACAGCGTTTTTATCACTTTCTTTTATTAAAAAATCTTATCATTTAATAATGTTTAAAAAGGAGAAAAAATAAGTATTTTCGTATGTGAAAAATTTATATTACACATTACAACAAAAATGGGCGTTTCCCGTATCATAACGTATTTTATAAACCGTAAATTATTGAATTGGTTATAGTATACGTATGTACATATGTATATTGCTAAATTATTCCTAGATAGAGTCACTTTCTTCACCCCAATATTTTCAAATTCAAAGCCATAAATGAATATATTACTTACCTTTCGGTGTCTTGCTATCAAAGTTCCATCGGGACCCCAAATAGTACAGGTATTGTACAATTTATCGCCCTCTATTTCAGGCATCGTACCACCAACTACATAGATGTTGTTTTCTTTAGCTGCGTTCGATGAAGCAACGCTCGTTTCACCATCAGGAATACTCTCGGCGTATTTTGGAAAGTACTCTGCATTGCAATATTTCAATTAATGAAAAATAACTGTCTTTTGTTCCAACCATAAATTAAATTGAAATGTTTGTCAGTTTTTTATTTTCTAAATTATTAAAATAACTAAGTTTTATATTTCGACTTAATTAAATATGCAATTACTTAGCTAATAGTATATATAATAAATTGTTTCTACAGGTTCAAAATGAAAAATGAATATTTAGAAATATTTAATTACGACAATGCTATTTGTGTTAGCATCAGTGGCTTGTTACTCAACGACTTTGCTAGTACTTTTTGAAACATAAAGTTAGTTTTCAATTAACACTTATACTAGAGGCGGAATTATAAATGCAAAATAATTGATAATACTAATTTATAAGTACCTAATTATTAGTATCTTCACAAATATATTTATACAAAAATCACGATAATCATGAAAATGGGGAAATCCTATATTCTCGAATCAATTCACAATTTATTTTGTATATTAATTAGATTTGTGACGGATGAAAAGGGAGAGAGAGTTGTGCGTTTCGTCCCGGGATTACCGGTGGACTCGTCAGTAAGGCTATGCCCGGTAGTCCCTGCCTTAGACGTAGAGGGAGTCTCGCTAGGTGCGGTATTTATATCAATCGCTCGTATATTCGACCGCTAGCGAGTTAGACAGACAGACTCGTTGTCGTCGTAGCCCTCTAGTGTTGGCGGTTGGTACCCGCGAATCGCCCGGGAGGTGTTGCGCCGCGTTGATGCCTCGACCTGTCGGCGTCCTGTTGATACCGATCCGCCACAGATTCCGCGCTCATCAGTACGTACTCACTGGCGACATCGAGAAAATGTATCGGCAATTCCTCGTACGACCAGAGGATCGGAAATATCAAAGGATATTATGGCGCAGCGCGAGTGGAGAAACAGGAACATATGAGCTTAACACCGTAATACTCTTATCATAGAAATAGAAGCAGTCCTCAATTCCCGCCCGCTAACTCCTATCTCCACCGATCCAAATGATCTCCTAGCCCTCACTCCCGGACATTTCCTCATTGGCGATTCATTAATGTGCTTACGTGATCGAGATTTCAGGGACATTCCATCGAACCGACTCTCCAAATGGCAGCATATCCAACAGCTTAAACAACATTTTTGGAACCGCTGGCATAAGGAGTATTTGAACGAGCTAACCAACCGCAATAAATGGAGCAAGGGTGGACACAGCATCCAAAAGGGCACAATCGTCATCCTCAGAGAGGACAACGTTCCCTCCATGCATTGGCCTCTGGGCCGAGTTATCAAGGTTCATCCAGGCGCCGATGGTGTTGTCACGTAAAATAACAAAATAAAAAAGGAATTTGAGGTAAAAAATAAAAAAAAGAAAACTTTATTTTTTTTCTAACATCAATACACTTTACAATCTACTTCCGAACTCTAGGCGTGACTTTCTAAGACTGACTCTTATGATTTTACTTTCGATCGGATCCGATTACTTTCTTTTGTCATCCCTCAACATCCCCACCGTCCATGCATTTGCTAGGCGTCCGCGATCGTTGCCACGTGCTCTTTCTTCTAGAACCTTCGGTGGAAGGACCGTTGGGATGTTGATGGTTCATTAGGCACTTCAGCGATATACATTGTCGCCGAGTGCTTTATCTCTATCGTCAGTCCGTCGGATTTGAAGTATGCCGGTCGTGACATACCCCCCTGGTTAGATTGATCTTGGTCCTCTAAGATCGTAGTAGAATGGAATTATTTAAATGTAGATCAAAGGATGTGTTTACGCTTTTTTTTCAGGGATCGCTATGAATTGATTTTCTGCATGTGATGGTACAAAAGTTATTTCGTTAATCTTAAATATAGCAATTTTACAATATTTGTTAGTGTTCGAGAAGCTAATAATTTCAGAGGCGTAATCATGTTGTAGTTTTCGATCGTGAATTGGTTGGGTTTGTTTACAAAGCGTAATTCCTATCCCGTGAATTTAAGGCAACTAATTAAGGGTATTGTTACTAGTGCTAGGGTCAGCATTATCCTGAAAAAAGTACGCTTTCAATCGGTTACCATGTATCTTTTTCTTAGCATTGTCGATAGAAATAATGTAATAAGGATTTTTCACATCGTTAATCCTGTAGGGTCCTAACCATTCAATGTCCAACTTATCTCTTTTATGGTCGTTGTGAATTAAAACAAAGTCTCCTTTCCTAAACACAGTCTGAGTTTTAACAATCTTTCTTTCTTGGTCTCGCTTGTATTGTTGCTTATTCTGAATAAGTGTTTTGTGAGCTGTTTCCCAATATTTATTCAACTGTTTTTGCCAAAGTAAGTACATATCATCATAGGTAAGTGTGGGAAATTTGGATATTGCGGAAGGTAAGTTAGCTTTTCGCCCAAAGGTCAATTCAAAGGGAGAGAATCCTATTCCCTCATGTTTCGCGGTGTTGTACCCTAAACAAATGAAATTAAGTACTTCATCCCATTCTTTGTCATTGTCGTGTAATGCAGTACGAATTAAATCTTTAACTGAGGCATGCGTTCTTTCGAGGGATCCGTTACTTTGTGGGTGAAATGAAGTTGTTTTGATGTGTTTGATTTTAAAAGCTTCTTCAAATTTCGTCATTAAATCACTAACAAAATTTTGTCCCTGATCTGTTAGGATCGTTTTTGGTGCCGAAAACATGTAAATATAGTGTTCAATGAGCGCGTTAATTATGGATTCAGTTCGTTGCGTTTTAAGGGGAACTAGTATCAGATATTTCGTAAGTTCATCGTGTATTGAAAGTATGTATTGGTTCCCGCGTTTGGTTTTCGTCATCGGTCCTATGATATCCATAGCGATTTTGTCGTTAGGGTTAAGTGGCGTGTCTGAGATTTGTGGGGATTCTTTGGGTCTGATACGTGTTAGTTTCTCCTTTTGACATGTGTCGCATGTTTTCACAAAGTTTTCTACTCTTTCTAAAAGTCCGGAAATTTAGAATTTATCCTTGATCCGTTGATACGTTTTCTGTATCCCTAAATGTCCTACGGTGTCGTTATGGTTTTCCTTTATTGCTTGTATTATTTCGTTTTCGTCTAGTTTTAAGATGGGATTAGGTGCATAAGTAATTTTCTTGTACGTGTCGTTAAAATATATTAGCATGAGTTTAATCTGTGTTTTCTCTAATTCAGTGAAATCGTTATTTCCTATGCCGATTTTTGTTGTATCTTTAAGAATTTTGTAAAGTCTTCTGATCCAAAGTGTCTCGTCGTATTCTCCTAAGTCGTTTCGAGTTAACTGGTAAAATGTTTGGTCATTTGGTTTAATTTCTAAGTGTTTCGGATTCTCGTTGTTGTCTTTCCATGCGTTGAATGAATTAGTGTGATCAATTACTAGGTCGAGGTTAACTACTTCGTCGCGAGTTACTGCGTGAACTCTAGATAAAGCGTCTGCAGCTGTGTTATCTTTACCCTTTGTATATTCGATTTCATAGTCATATTCTTCGAGTCTAAGTCTCCAACGAATCAGTCTGCTAGAAGGGTCTTTGCAATTGTGTAGCCACTTAAGAGCTTGGTGGTCGGTTCGAATAATGAAGCGTCGTCCTAACAAATATTGTCTTAATCTTTTCACGGCCCATACGATGGCTAAGAGTTCCTTTTCTGTCGTGGTATAGTTTCGTTCGGGTGGATTCAGTGTTCTTGAAATGTAACAACAAGGATGACCGTCTTGCGACAGTATTGCTCCTAGTCCTTCGTTACTTGCGTCGGTAGTTAAGGTAAAGGTTTTGATAAGTCTGGATAAGCTAATATTGGGAAATTACAGAGTTTGTCTTTTAAAGTATCAAAGCTAATCTGGTGTTTGTCAGTCCAATGGAATGGTGTGTCCTTTTTTGTTAAGTCTGTAAGGCTTTTCGCGATTTCGGAAAAGTTTCGAATAAATTTGCGGTAATAACCTGCTAAACCTAAGAATGATTTCACGTCCGTGGCATTGCGGGGTAATCGAAAGTTTTTTACAGCGTCTAATTTCTTGGGGTTTGGTTTGACTCCTTCGGATGAAACTACATGGCCTAAGTATTCTAATTCCGGTTTTACGAATTCTCATTTGTCCGGTTGCAATTTAAGTCCTAATTCTCTGAGTCTCTGAAATACTATCGTGAGGTTTTCGTTATGTTCTTGAATCGTTTTTCCGAATATCACTATGTCATCCAAATAAACAAAGCAGTATTTTCCTACAAGTCCAGCTAAGGCTCTGTCCATTAATCTTTGAAAGGTAGCGGGTGCGTTTTTAAGTCCGAATGGCATTCGATTGAAATGAAAATGCCCTTGCGGTGTCGAAAAAGCGGTATATTTTTTAGATTTCTCGTTCATTGGAATTTGATGGAATCCTGAGGATAAATCAAGTGCCGAAAAGAATTTTGCGTTTCCTAGTTGTGTTAAAATGTCGTCTATATCAGGTAAAGGGTAAGCGTCTTGTTCTGTGAGTTCATTTAGTTTCCTGAAATCGATAACTATCCTCCATTTCTGTTTTCCTGAGGCGTCTAATTTTTTCGGAACTACCCATGCCGGAGAGTTATAAGGGGATTCGGATTCTTCTATAATATTTTTCTTCAACATGTCTCCTATTTGTCGCGAAATCTCGTCACGGTGACATTCCGGTGGTCTATACGATCGTGTGTTAATAATTTTGTCTTTGGTTAACGAAATTGTGTGCTGAGTTAAATTAGTACAGGGTAAAAGATCGGTTTCTAAATTAAAGATGTCAATATAATGGAGGATAATCTTTTCGATGGATTCACGGATTGGTTTTTCAATGTGATCTGTTCTCACTAGGCTTTTTAGTTTTGATACGTTGGAAAAGTCATGAGAATTTTGAATATTGCTAGAAATTTCAATGTTTTGCTCACCAGTGTTGATAAAACATACTTTAGTTGGTTTGCCTTCCAAATAGATTGTTTGAACTCTGTTTTCTCCAGGAGTCAAATGTATTGGTTTCTGAAATAAAATGGTTTTGTCGTTTAATCGGATTTTGTCATTGGATATTGAATAGTTATACTTCTCTAAACATGGTAGCCCAATGATTCCGTCTTCGATAATAGGGAAATTGTTCGGTATTATGTGAAAAATGTGATTTTGTCCAAAAATTCGTTTCGTTACGTATTCGTTAGTTTCGTATTTGTCTCGTCCCATAGAAAATTTTTGTTTAGGCCCTATTTGTATCGCGTTGACAGTTTTGTTACGTTTCACCAGGTTTATCCCTGCTCCTGTGTCGACCAGAAATACTCGCTCTTCGGTTCGGGTTGACAAAGGTATTGCGAGTAGTCTTCCCGTGGTGATGTTGACTCGTATGTCTCGTACGATTCGTCCATCTCTTGGTTCGATGTTGTTTCTTGTATTTCGTCCCATTCCTGGACTGCCTGAATCCTTGCGGGTGGTTGATCGCGCTGGATCGGTGGTAGAAAATTTTGACACTTGTTGGCAATGTGTCCCAGCTTTCCGCACTTGAAGCACTTCATCTGCGCGCGTTCAGCAGGTGATCTATTTTCTACTTGGTTAAACGTAGCAGGTTTCTGAGCTACTGGCGTGTTAGGCGATCTTGATGGTACATTAGATCGTCTTACCTGCATATGCTGGTTGTCGGGGCGATTACTAACCGAAGGTAAGCGATTACATGACCAATTAGGTTGTCGTTCTTCTCGCAAGTAGCGTTCTACATCGGCTGCCTTTTTTTCAGCTTCCGGAAGATTCAAGGGTTCACTGCTTAATAGTATTCGTCCTATGTCGCGTCTGAGTCCCTTTAGGTATACACGAACAGTCTTCTTCGTAATTTCTTCAGTCATAATTTTACGTGTTAGTGTTTGTGGGTACTCATTGGTTACTGCGTACAGCAAACGGTTGAGTATTCTTCTAAACCGAATATTAAAACTTTGCACTGATTCCTCGCGTCCCTGTCTCAACTCTCGTAATTGTTCTTGGTACTCATCCGAAGTCAGTTGTGCTGCTAAGTTATTTCTCAGTGCGTCGTACAGATCACTGTAACACTCAATAGGAATGTTGCGAATACTTTGGGCTGCTTTCCCCACGATTTTTTCCACTTTTATTGCTTTTAGCAATAGATCTTGCTCCATACAGCGATCCTTCATACTTCTCACTTCTTTGATGAAGTCTTCAACTCCTACATCATCATCTCCGTTGAGCGTTGCGATGTAGCGTATTGCATCCTTAGCTCGTAGAGTGGGAGGAGCGGGCGGAAAATAGCCTCTTTCTTCCACCTCGGGTTGTTCGATGTCGAGGTGGACAGGTGGGGTGTCTGGAGCTGCTAACCCTGACAGTTTGCGTGCTTTTGCCATATTCACGGTGCGATTGATTGCTGTCGACGCACTTTCATTGTCTTCGGTGATAATGGAAGCAAATTCATCGGTCGCAGGGGATCCGAACCCAGTCCGTAGCGCTGCGACGGTTTTTCCGAGATTCTCGATTTCTGCTGCCCTGTGTCTGTTCTCTTCGTCATTTTGCATAGACAAACGTAACATTTCCTCTCGTAAAAGGGCAATGTTCTCGTTCTGTTTTTGAATACTGTCCCATATTGCTCGCAACATTGGGTCAGTTGAGGTTGAAGTTTGAGATTCGTTTGCCTTAGACATTATTGCGCTGATTTATAATTTTCAGACGAAGACGAGTCTTGGCTACTGAAGCTAAATTTTCTTTCACGGTAACGTACAAAGGAATTCAGTTTACCTTTTATTGTTACTTCACTTGGTTCGCGATAGTTACTTTGTTGTTGCGGATGACCGTAGTCCCAAATAATTCGATCTTCCGTACATGATGAATGTCTTTTGGTTTCCGAACAAACACTTTTCACTATCCTGGCAGGATCGCCAAAATGTCACGTAAAATAACAAAATAAAAAAGGAATTTGAGGTAAAAAAATAAAAAAAGAAAACTTTATTTTTTTCTAACATCAATACACTTTACAATCTACTTCCGAACTCTAGGCGTGACTTTCTAAGACTGACTCTTATGATTTTACTTTCGATCGGATCCGATTACTTTCTTTTTTCATCCCTCAACATCTCCACCGTCCATGCATTTGCTAGGCGTCCGCGATCGTTGCCACGTGCTCTTTCTTCTAGAACCTTCGGTGGAAGGACCGTTGGGATGTTGATGGTTCATTAAGCACTTCAGCGATATACATTGTCGCCGAGTGCCGCCACATCTTTATCTCTACCGTCAGTCCGTCGGATTTGAAGTATGCCGGTCGTGACATGCTCTTCGGGCCACACGTTTTATGATACAAGACCAGCAAAATGATCAATGTGTAATTTTACATATCTTACATTTTTTCCAAATGAAATATTGTTTTTATTAAACGTTTAAAACCTCAGGCAACATTTATTTCATCTGATTTCAGTTTTACAAATATATATCTATAATACATATCTGTATAAATTACGGTCTGGTTATATCAAACAGGGACCGACACTCGCTAGGGAAAACTGCCCAAAAATTGAATCGTAAAAACCAATATGAAAGACAACAAATTTCTCGTTCTGCGGAACAAATAGAAATGAGCAGAGTATCTTTATCTTTATCTGAGACATTCAAAGCGTATCACGCATACGCTAAACCTGAAGAAAACTTTCTTGTCTTCCATGTTCATTTTTCCCTTTCCATTTCCGAACGGTTTCTTCTATATTTATTTATATGTTCGTGATTGATGCTATTGACAACATACAACTAAGGGGAAATACGAATAGTAATAAATAGATGTATAATTCATTATGCAATTTTATAGAATTAAATCTTATTTATCTTCAGATATAAAAACTATATTTACCAGCTGGAACACTAACGCATATGCAGTATAATATAATCTACTTAACAATCTCGTTTTAGTTATAATATGTGATTAATTCTTTTGCTATTTCGCTATAAACAGTTTCTTGTGCATACAATATTTTTTTATAGTATTCTAATATATTGTTAGATATTGTAAAGAAAGTAAAATACAGTTATTGAAGTTTGGGAACATTCAATGTTAACCTTGCTTCAAAAAATAATCTTTCGAATGAATGGGGAATAGATTTTTAGTATTATAGTTGGTATAATGTCATCATTGTTTACAATGTGTTAGAGTTAAAGAAATGAGACAAATTAATATTTCAGAAGCAAATTCAATATTTAAATGATGTTATTTTAAAATGGCAGATGATATGAATGTTCTTTTTATACGAGGAAATGGAAACGTATGTATGGTAATGGAAACGTAATGGTTTTAACATTATTTTAGTACAAGATCTTAGCATAATAGTAATTAACAGTATCCACTACCTTTTAGTCAATTTTTGAAAAATGACATATATGATAATTTGCAATAGTTTGATAATAAAATACTTGTATCAATATTAATAACGTATAATTTGCTATCTCAAAAGGATACAGACACAGCCAATGATAATGTTTGGGATGATAGTGCATTAATAGAAGCATATGATAAAGCAATAAATTTAGCAAAAGAAGAAGTTATCAAGCGAATGGGAATGGATGTTGGAAATTCTCAACCGAAAGAAAACCTACAAAATCTTAAGCAGCCTAAACACGCAAGTAAATTACATAAGGTTGTGATTTTGATAGAATA
>NW_022884799.1:0-17526 GCF_011952205.1 Bombus bifarius | reverse complement strand
GGTTTTACCTGCCATGTTTATGCATAGGCCGGGCGGTGGTGTCCCTCGCCTCTTCCTGTCAAAGAACCAGGTGGCCTCCGACTTCGCAGGGGAGACTCTCAGGCCCAGTTCGTCCACGGCGCGGGTCGCACAGGCCGTTGCGATTCCGCCAATGCGCAGCGTCTCGTGCCAGCCACGACCCTCGACCAGGATTAGGGTGTCGTCCGCATAGCATACAATGGCCGCGCCTGGGGGTAGCGGGCATCGTAGTACGTCGTCGTACGCAACGTTCCATAGTATGGGGCCCAGCACCGAGTCCTGTGGGACGCCACGCTCAACGGATCGCTTTTCCTCTCCTTCCTTACTGGTGTAACACACCCACCTGTCGTCGAGGTAGGCTCGGATCAATCGGACGAGGTAGCTGGGAACCTCGAAGTGCTCCAGGGCCGTCACTATCCTGTTCCATGGCATGGTGTTGAACGCATTGACGATGTCCAGGGAAACCGCCAGCGCCACGCCTTTCCGGGAGACCATGTCCTCCGCAATCGCTCGTACGCGTCTGACCGCGTCAATCCTCGAGCGCCCCTTCCGGAAGCCGTACTGGCTTTCGTGCAAACCTGGCACTTGGCCCGCTATGTGTCGTTCCAACCGGGCGGCGGCTACCCTCTCGAGTAGTTTGCCGACCTCGTCCAGTAGGCATATCGGCCGGTACGCTGACGGCGAGGTCGTCGGTCGGCCCTCTTTATGGAGCAGGACCAGCCTCGCCGTCCGCCACGCCCGGAGGTAGACTCCCTCCCTCAGGCATCTTGTGAAGAGGTGCCGGAGTCTGGGAGCCGTGACCCCCATCACTTCCCCCCAGATCCGGCCAGGGATTCCGTCCGGGCCCGGTGCCACGTTGCGGGCGGTCATTCTTCTGGTTGCCTCACATATCTCCTCCTCCGTGACTTCCCAGTCGTCCCTCCATTCCAGCGGTCGTGTCGTTTCCCGTGGCCGTTCCGCCGCTCTGTTTTCTTGTGGGGGAAAGAGCGTTCCGGTGATCCGCGTCAGCAGCGCAGGTTCCATTTCCGCCGTTGTCAGGGGGTCCTTCGCGCGTAGTTTCTGTGTCACCGTCCTGTATGGCCTCCCCCATGGGTCCGACTCGACTGTTTCGACCAGTTCGGATCAGGCACGGTCCTTCGCTTTTTTAATTTCCCTTTGTAGCGAGCGCCGTAGCGCGCGGTACGTCCGGTAGCGCAAGGAGACTTCTTCTTCGTCGCGTCGTCGCCAGCGGCGGGCCCTTAGGTACTGTCTTCGAGCCCGGACACATCTCGTCCTCAGTTCCGCGATGTCGGGGTTCCACCAGTAAACTGCTCTGCTTCGCACCGTGCCCGGTGTGGCTCGTGGCATGGATGCGTCGCAGATTGCTGTCATGGCTTGGCGGAGGTTCTCGGCCTCCTCTTCCACGTCTGCTTCGGTCGTCGTTGTTGAGGCCTCCCAGCTCCAAGCTGTTGCTATAGCAGCCGCCCGGAGTAGATCTTCATTCCTCTCCTTTATTTTCCATCTAGGTGGTGGGCGCGCGTGTCTCCCCCTCGGCGGGCCGCGCCCGTCGTTTGTCGTCGGCATTCCAGGTCCAGGTGCGTCCACCTCCATGAATATGTAGAGGTGGTCCGACAGCGTCTCGACCCCTTCGGCCACTCTCCAGCCTGAGATCCGCCTGAATGCCTCGGGGGAGGCCCATGTTATGTCAACAATGGAGCTCCCTCTGCACGTCACGCAGGTACTGGTCGAGCCCCTGTTCACTAACAGAAGTCCAAGTCCCGCGGCCCAGTTTGATAGCATGCGGCCGCTCGCGTTGGTCCTGGCGTTCCCCCATTCCGTGGAGTGTGCGTTGAAGTCTCCCAGGACGAGCACTTGTCGGGGGAGTCGACGCCTGACGCAGTCGCCAACTGCGTCTAGGAATTCTTCGAACGCTGCCCGTCCGCTGTTAGGTGACACGTACACCCCCACCACCATCATCCCTGCCCACTCGACCGCGGCGTACCCGTTGCCGCGTTCCAGCAGGGCTCCGTGGGCGAACGCCCCGGGCGTTGATGTCCAGGTGCCGGCAACCATTCCGTCCGTGTCTCCGACCCACGCCGGGGCATCCAGAACTCTGTATGGTTCCGCCACCACCGCTAGGGCGACCGTGCTCTCCCGGATGGTTTGGTGGAGCAGGTCTTGTGCTCGCCTTGACCTTCCCAGGTTAGTCTGGAGGATGCGCATTCTCAGTTCTTTGGTGTTCTTTCCTTGTTTGTGGCTTCCTCCGTGCCTACCTCCTTTTTCGCGCGCTTAGGGTCGCTTTGCGACGGGGAGCCTTTCGCGCTGCCTCTTGCAGCCTTTCTTCGAGGGGGCGCAGGCCGGTCCCCCCATCCTGTGCACCGACGGTGCTCCAAGCGCCTCGCAGAGCAGGTATTTCGGGCTCGCAGTAGTGCATGCTGTCGCCTGGTGCTCTGGTTCGCCGCATCTGAAGCACAGGTGCCCCTTGTCCTCCTTGGCGGTGCAGGTCTTCCCCGTGTGTCCTATCCCAAGGCACCTGTAGCACTGTAACGGTCTCCGTTCGATGGCTTCGACCTTCGCCGTCGACCAGCCTATGGCGACCTTTCCAGCCTGGGCCCGTTTCCTCGCTGCACTGGCAGGGCCTCGTATCCATACGGTGCCAAGTCCGTTCCGGGCGGGGCGGATTTCTCCCAGCCGGATGTCCTCCGGCTTGCAGCCGCTCTCCCTCGCCAGGGTGTTCTGGATTTCCGCCTTGGTGGCCGCTATGTCTATCAGGGACACCCTTGCCTCCGCGGCTCGGAAGGGGGTCGCCACGCGGACCTCGTTCGGGTCCAGAGCCCGCGTCAGCTGTGCTGCGAGCGCTGCGGCCTTCTCCCTTCCCTGGTCCTCAGGGACCTCTAAGATGACACCTCCGGTGATGGTCTTCCGCATCCTCATCGTGTTGATGCCGAGATCGGTCAGGGAGACACTGTCCTTGGCCGCAGCCACCACTTCCGCGTAGGATTGGCTCGATTTGTCCGTCAGGGTGATTGTTACCGCTGACGTTCGCGGTGCGCGCGGGAGGGGCCCCCTGCCACCCCCTCTTCGTGCGTTCTCCAATCCACTCTCCGGAGTTTTCCTCTGGCTCTCCGCCCCTGTCTCGGGGATCAGCTTCGCCGGCTGCTTCTTCCCTGCCTCCTTCTTCTTTCCTCTTCTTTTCCTTCCGACGGTCTGCCATTCGGTGACAGCCGTTCGGCCTCCCTTGAGCGCTGGGGCGCTTGGGGCTCCAGGCTCCATCCCTCTCGTGTTCGCGGCAGGGGCGACCTCCTTTCCTTCTCCTTTTTCTGTTCCCTGCAGTTGTTCCTCCAGTCGGTGCAGCAAGGACCTCATCTCCTCTACATGGTGCTCGACTGCAGCGAGACGCGCCCTGTAGCTGCTCTCATCCGCGGTGGGGCGCGAGGCCGGCTCTTTTCGGAGTGCCTCTACCGCCGCCTCCAGTGTTGCTATGCGTCCTTGCGCTATAGCGAGTACGTCGGTGACAGGGTCCGTTCTCCTCACTATCTCTGTCACGCCCGCGGTGATGGTTCTCGCCGCCTCCTTCAGGGTTTTCCCCTGCGTGCCCTGGTGGCTGCGGGGTGCCTCGGCAGCCTTGGCCACCTCGGCGGCCCGGCGAATCAGTTCGGCTCCTATGTCCGCCGTTGTGGCTGTTCTCATTTCTTCAGCCGGGTCCGCGGGGAGTTCGGGGGATTCGTTGGCCTTCTTTCTCTTCGCTCGGGGTGCTTCTCTGGCGGGGGTTTCCTCCTCCTCTGTTGTTTCCTCAGTCTATATTCCCTCCTTGTACAGCGTGAAGCGGGAGGGTCCCTCCTTTGGCGGCATCGCCTTCGTCACGCTCCAGGTGCTAACGTGCGGCGGCTCCGCAGCCAGTTCCGTTTCCCTCCGTCCCCTAGCGTTTTCCTCTACCTCCTTCTCTTTCGCCATGATTGCGTCCGTTTCCCCGTTGGGCAGGAAATGTCGCTCGGTCAGCACTTGCCACTCTGCCAGTCGCTGTCACTTTCAAGTGGCCCGCGCAACGCGCTTCGGCGCACGCGCCAATATGGCTGCGTCTGGGTAGTTCCTCAGGTAGCCCTTGTAGCGGCGCTGTTGTCACGCGTCCTAATATGGCTACTCCACCGTCCTAACCTCACACTTGGTATGTTTTGCTTTAACTCCTCCTTGTCCAAGCCGGACTACCCGCATCCACACCAGTTTTGCGCTCACAGGCACTAGTCCTCCATTCTGGTTACCTCCCTTGCCCAGGCTCTCCAGTTTACCGGAGATTTCGATTACGCTCGCAGCTCCGTCCTCTCTACGTCTGCCTCCCATGTATCCCCAGCCTGTGTTGTAATGGATCAGATGATACTGGAGTCATAGACTCGATTTCAATGATAAGTGTATTTAAATTTTCGAATGTAAAGAGCTCGTTACCTGCGACACGCCTGAAATGTCGTTTGAAGGTCTTCACTGCAGCTTCCCATAGCCCTCCGAAGTGAGGTGAGTTGGGAGGAATGAAGAGCCATTCGATCCGTCGGTCGGCTAAAAAGGACTGAACCTTTACCTTATGATCGTCGGATTGCAGGAGATTTCGGAGCTCTCGTAATTCATTGTTGGCGCCAACGAAGTTGGTACCGTTGTCGGAGTAAATTGTCACACAGAATCCTCGGCGAGCGATGAATCTTCGCAGAGCAGCAATGAAGGCCTCGCTAGTGAGGTCGCTGACCAGCTCGATGTGGACTGCTTTGACTGCAAGACATATAAAGATTGCTACATATACCTTAGTTTTGCGTCGGTTGCGATCCTTTCGTTCTTTGATGTAAAACGGTCCGCAATAATCTATTCCGACGTTGGTAAACGGTCGAGATTCCGTTATCCGTGCAGCTGGGAGGTCGCCCATTACGTAATCCACTGGAGGTGGAGTAGCTCGGCAGCAACGGACGCACTTCTTCAGCGTGCTCCAAACTTGACTACGGCCGTCGATAGGCCAATAAGATCTTCTTAAGGCGTATAAGGTAGCTTGAGTTCCGGAGTGGACATTGATGAGGTGTTCATGCTCGATTATGAGCGCTGTGACTTAGGATTTGGGTAGAATGAGTGGGTGTTTCTGACTGAACGGCATTGATGAGTGACTGAGTCGGCCTCCGACTCGCAACATCCCGTCTTTGTCGAGAAATGGATTGAGTCGTTGCAGCTTCCCCTTCACTGCAGAATTTCGATCTGTTCGGAGAGTGCGGATTTCATCTGAAAAATAACAGAGTTGTAACAGTTTGATCAATTTGTTATGCGCATTGGTTAAATCATGTGTGGTTAGAGGTCTCCCTCGATCCTGTTTTTGTCTCCATCGGAGGCAACGAGTGGTAGTTCTAATCAGCTTGGGCCAAGAAGAAAATCTCTCCAGTAGACTGTGGTCAGCGGGAGTCACGGCCAGACATGTTGCTTTCTTCTGCTCTGATATTTCAGTTAATGGTACTGGGTTCCACGTCGACCAGTATCTTTCTGGTTGTTGGAGCCATTCCGGACCATGTTGCCAAATGGTTGGTCGCAGGAAATCTTCGGGTGATTGGCCTCGAGATATGAGATCTGCAGGGTTATCGGCAGTGGGAATGTGACGCCAATCTGAGGTGTGAGTCTTCTGCTGCATTTCTGTCACACGATTAGCGACAAAGGTTTTCAGCGTATGGGGTGATGTATTGATCCAATGAAGTACGATTGTAGAATCCGTCCAGTAAACAGTCCGAGAAATGTTGCTTGGTAAAGCTTGAAGGACTGTGGTGGCCAATGATGCGAGAAGAAGTGCTCCACTCAGTTCCAGCCTTGGAATGGTTTGTGATTTCAGTGGAGCCACCTTTGATTTTGCAGTGAGGAGTCGTGTCCAGACATGACCATCCGGAGTGATGATGCGAAGGTAAACGCATGCCCCATAAGCCCTTTCGCTAGCGTCACAGAACCCGTGTAATTCATTTCCGCTGCAGCCTTGATTATCGTTTTACGTGGAAACTTCACGTTATTCAATAATGGCAGCTGTGCATAATATTTGCTCCATTCCGTGTGCACGTCAGCCGGTAGAGATACGTCCCAATCAATTTTTAAAGTCCAGAGTCGTTGGAGCAGCATCTTAGCTCGAACGATCACTGGTGCCAATAATCCGAGGGGGTCGTAGATCTTGGCGATTTCGGAGCTCATTGTTCTCTTCGTGATTCGAGAGGCGGTGGAATTAATTTTTACGGAATATAGGATCGAATCGTCAAAGGAATTCCAAACCACACCCAGAGTTTTGAAGGGTTGCGATTCGCCTAGTAGCAGCTTGTCGTTTATGTCCTGCTCGGAAAGTCCTCGTAGCAGTTCCCGGTCGTTCGATGCCCATTTTCGAATGTTTAAGCCGGCTAGTTTAAGCAGTTCCGTGAGCTCCGTTCTCCATGATCGTGCCTCGACCTTTCTATCAACTCCAGTGAGAACATCGTCGACGTAGAAGTCTCGCTGTAAGACCGTCGCCGCTCGTGGGTACCGATGTCCCCCGTCGTCCGCCAGTTGTTTGAGGCACCGAATGGCTAGATCAGGGGCCGCTGACAGCCCGAATGTCACTGTATTAAGTTGATAGGTGTCAACTTCTCCATCAGAATTGCGCCACAAAATTTGTTGAAATTTTCGATCCTCTGGACGCACAAGAAATTGTCGATACATCTTTTCGACATCGCCTGTAATGACGTATTGATGAGAACGAAATCTTAGAAGGATGAAGAATAAGTCATCTTGTAGTTTCGGTCCCGTATGAAGTACGTCGTTTAATGAAACTCCGGTGGTGGTTGGTGCAGATCCGTCAAACACAACTCGGAGTTTTGTAGTTTGGCTGGACTCTTTGATCACGCCGTGATGTGGCAGAAAATATCCGTCGTCCGTGCAGTTGTCCGTGGTAATCTTCGTCATGTGTCCTAATTCCACATATTCTTGTATCACGGCGCGATAGTCGGCTTCGAATCGTTTGTCTCGTTGGAATCGACGACAGAGGGAAATGAGTCGCTTCATCGCCATTGTCTTAGAGGATCCAAGCGAAGGAGTTGTTTCGTTGAATGGGAGAGCGACCATGTATCGCCCTTCGTTGGTGCGTTGAACGTGATTTCGAAAGTGTTCTTCGCACTGTCGTTCCGCTTCCGAAATGTGTGCAGTGGGCGTTCATTCGTCGATTTCCCAAAAACGGGCGAGGTCCGCCTGTAAAGCCGCCGTGGAGGCGTGAAATGCGAGTGCTGATGATTGCGAGGTTGGGCTCTCCCCGATGACCCATCCGAATCGCGTTTTTTGCAGACGCAAGTCGGGCCCGTTTGCTTGACTGATGTCAAGTTGGCCGACACAGAGTGATGCTAGCGTTGGTCCGGCGCTCAACAATATTTCGATCGGCGCAAGCCTATGGAATCTTGGATCGGCTAGTTGGAGATTCCTCGGTATATGTATTATTGAGCGATCTACGGGTTGATCTGGGACCCAAGGCGATATTGTCGGTATGATTAGGAACGTCAAGGTGCGTTCGTATGTGCCGTCGATGGAGGTGATCGTGGCCGTGATGTAACGTTTCGAGGTTGTCGATAACGTGTTGAGTGTTCCGATTGGGACCTAACATTTCCGTTGGTTAAGTATTAGCGAATCAGCGAGTTTTTCGGTGATAAAGTTCATGCTAGAGCCGGTGTCTAGCAGAGCTCTACAACGGAATGGTTGAACTTTATTGTTCAATAGGTTGACCTGCGCTGTGACTAACAAATCGTGCTGCAGTGGTTCACAAGGAAGCGAGATCAATGAGTCCGTTTTCTGTGGTTCGGTCCCTCACAAGGTCGTTTGATGACGTCATTGTTTTCCTTGTCGTCTAGGACTGGACGATATATTTGATCCCGATGCCGTCGTTCGCGATAACCGAGATTCACGTTTCGGAGATGTTCGCGGAGACGATCGGGGAGACGATCGGGGAGACGATCGAGGAGACGTGGATGCGCGTCTCGAACGATGTGACTATCGCGGGGTCGGTGATCGACCGTTGGATGATCGATCGCTCGATGATCGACCGCTCGATGACCGGCTTACACGTGGTCGTGATTTGCTATGACCATGGTCTTGATGTAGGTATGTATGGTGTCGCTGCTTGCAGATGCGACATGAACCGGCGGAGCAATGAGTAATAGCGTGTCCCTTACCTAAACAATTGGTACATAGAGACGCCCTCTTGGCGATTTCAAGGCGTTTTTTAGGCGACTTCGCTTTGAAGACATCACAATTCCATAATTCGTGTTGTCCTTGACAATTCGGACACACCAACGTATTATGTGTACTTGTGAATGCGTAACTTCGCGGTGCGTTCGGTCGCTGACGTTTGTGTTGATCGGACTCCCTTTTTATCACGGTTGATGCTGAGCTTGTCCTGTCGCCATTCGTCCGTGTTTTCAGAAAGTCTACCAGATGCCTATATGACGGCATTTTCTTGTCCGGCAATGTGCGCTGCCATTTGCGAATGATGGCTGAGGGTAGCTTCGACGTGAATAATTTTATAAGAGCGACATTTGAGGTAACTGGTTCACCGAGTTTTTCTAACGCTTGGAGGTTTACCTTAACCGTCTCAAGAAAATCATCTATCGCTTCGGGTGTCTCTTTGGTTATTTTCGGATAATCAAAAATCAAGTCCCAGTAGCGCATGCAGACTTGACGGTGGCAGTCGAATTTTTCCTTCTGAACGTCAATAGCGATCGAATAATTTAACTCGGTGACATCTAACGATTGTATGCTTCGCGCGGCCTTTCCGGTCAAAGAGGATCGTAGGTGGTGGAATTTCTGCACGGGTGTAAGTCGCTCGCTTCGATCGATAGTGGATAAGAAGGAGTCGTAAAATGAATGCCAATTTTCGATGGTACCGTCGAAAGTAGGCAGGTGAATTTCAGGGCAGTTTAATTGATGTCGGCTCGGCGACATTAGATGACTCGCAGCCTTGTGTTTTCGACGACGATGCTGGTGTATCATCCATGAGAGTGTGTATTCGTATTACCAGATTGTAATATGTGTCGGTTACTTCGGAAACGCGCGCGTCGTCTATCTCGCCTAAATCTTCTAATTCCTCTTGTAACAATCGATATTGTTTCCACGTGTCGTCGAGTAGTGTCGTATAGGCCGTTAAATGGGCCTTATTCGGTTGTCTAGATTTTTCGTAATCATCGAGTCGTTTCGATAGAAAGGTAAATCGACCGATTTGAAAGCCTCGTCTCCGATGCAAGGAGGTAACTTTCTCTGTGTTTTCCATTGGTATAGCAGATTGTAAGAAGAATGCAATGAACGAGCTTACCTTGTGGTTGCGAGTTTAAATGTTACTCGTCACCGCGTGTGTCTCGTTTAATGTGTAAGACGTGTTCTTACTGAAGTCAACCCTCTAGTTGTTGGCGTGAGGCTGCGTCGTTGCGTTCTTGCGTTTTCAAGAGTGTTATGCCTCTTCAAAACTGATGGTCCCTGGCGCTACTGACTTCGCTGGAGTGGTAACGCTTCTGCTGCTGTTTGTATTGGATTCACGTGGTACTGTATGGTAGTGGATGTCACTGGCGTGCACTTTTCACTTGCCACTGTATCCGGCTCGAAGGACCAAATGTTACGACCGTTCGCGGAGAGACGCGGTCGCTAGGAAAACGCGTCAGCGAGAGGCGTAAATTCTCGCTACGATTATGTTAATCGACGCCGCGAAATAACACTGTAACACTGTATTAACAGGTTAACATAAAATAATATATTTAACAATAATATGATTATTATATTACAGAAATTTGACTCGACTTTGCGTTCTCTCTAGATAAATTTGTTTGCTCGTCATATTTGTCGACGTGTCACGTTTGACTCGTCAGAAGGAACTGATCGCCCTTCGATTATTCCTTTGTCTCATTTGGAAGACGACCCCCACTATGCGCGGGTCACGCCACCGCTCGCGCTTATGATCACGTATGCCTCTTCTTGTGTGAAAAACGTAACGGTCAAAAATCGACGTTTCTAGAGCTCGCTGCTTGGTGACAACTATGCTCTCGTCGATACATTGTATATGATCCGGCGGGCAGATAAGATGGTCTGCCTGCGACGTTGTAGGACCGCGAGCGACGGTTAGAAAATACAGCCTGTGGTGAGCCTCGTGGCGTAACATCCTTCATATAAAATAGTTATCTCTATCCAATGCATACCACCTCTCTCCTCCTCTTTAAAAATATGGCCATTTTGAACTCAATGTCTCCCAAAAACGTATTTAGCAGAAAGGATACGACATCTATAACGATCCAATTAGAAACTACCAGAGCATGTGTATTTTAAGCGGATCTTTAAACGTCGATTAAACGCGTTCTCTATCCAATCCTGGCTGAAACATAATTACTCACACTCCCAGTATCCCACCTCTAAGTCATTCCAATCAACGTACCATGTAAACACGAATCCAACGCGTTCCAGGAATAGAATCAACTGTCTGTAGTTGTTTAGCTGTACACGACGAGTATAATTTTTTCGGGTACTCCTCCAGTACAAAACAGACACCCAAACGACAATATTTCAACACAAAAATATTTAAAACAATAGTTATAAAAGCATGATACTTAATACCGCGCTTGACATCAGGTATAAGCAAAAATAAATTTCTTCAAACAAATTTCAAGTTAAATCTTTAGCTTGTGTAATTATATCAAACTTGCTCAATTAAAAACGAGCAATTTCCATCGTGTTTTGACAACTGACTCATCGATGATGTTTTTCCTTGGAATTGAAAAAGGAATGTGCATAATTTTGTCCTCCGTCCACACTCAAAATACTATCTACATGCTATAATTAGGGATTCAATTTTATAATACGTTGCCTCACTTTCCATCACTAGTTTCCTACTATCAATCACTTGAACTGTAATATAAACCAGTCTTCTTTTCCAATACTATTCTGCATACCATTTATCAGGAACAATACATTTTATTTATTAATCTAATAAGATGCGAAGTTCCTCATTTGTCCTAATATCAATCAATGGATAAGTGAATTGAAATCTGTGAAAATAATGTAATATCGGAAAATAAGGATAGAAATTTTTTCCCGATTACTTGCAACTTATTAATATTAAATTGAATATACATATATAAATTGGACAGGAAACGATACTTATTTAACGGAAACTAAATGCAATACTCGTATCTATATCAAATAACTTTACAGTTATTTGATCACTCTCGTCACAACGAATCTAACACACAGACAGTCTCTCTCTCTAACAACTCTATCAATTCTCACAACTCTACTCTTCGACGATTCGATACCTCTAACTACTCTACTCTTCGACGGCTCAATTAGCTCTGATTCTCGCAACACGCACACTTTTCGACTCGCCTTGCGTAGCGAAACCGCCCTTCTTCTAACGCTGTCTATTGTTTCCCTCATTCCTATGTAAGAACTACCAACTACGTGCCTTTAGTCACGTAGGCACTCTTGAATGTAAACGAACCACAGAAACACGACGTACACGGTTTTTCTATTTTCAACTGATTTCTAATTCGAATTACTTTACGATATTACAATAAGTATCTAGTAACACGACTTCCGAACCGATGTAATTATTGCAATGATTGTTAAATTTCAAAACAATTTCCTATCCATGTTAAACATATTACGTATATGTGCATGTCTAGTATTTCGATTAGTTGCTCTACTTGCGGTAGTTCGCCATTCTGGATCATCTAGACTCAACAAAGATGCATTCAATTTATCCATGCCTTAAAAAGCTCTGTAGCGGCACAAGAGTTAGAATTTGCTTCAAACCATGTTGTTGTTTTGCTTCGGAATATCAAGAGGTATTGTAAGGAATTATAAGCTCCGGGCAAAACAATGGCGCCGCTACATGTAACCGTAAAACAAGACGAATTTGTATCTTTTGACCTTCTTCTGACGATTATGACTAAACGAACGTGATCGCAAACGATTCAGTATAAACTGTGACTAAACGTCTGTATAGATATCGTTTCGCGACAAGATCTGTTTCAAATACACTAACGAGTACACATATTGGTAGTCTCATTATTCGATCCCCTACAGCTCTTATTAAGGAAGATAGAGGCCTGTGACAGTATTCAGCTTGGCCAACTTTGAACAGGGCATATTGATAAGCCAGAGTAACTCACATACAAATTTTTTTTTTCTTTTTTTTTACGTGGAGAAATCCTCATGGACACTCCGCTGTTCCAGTAATTGCGTAACAGCACAGTAGTGTCGGACTCTTACCAACTAAAGCTCCACGATGACCACCCGACGCGTATGACAGGGATGCTCCAGGATTCTCTTATGAATTAACTTCAGTTGCACCCACTTCACGCGTTCTCTAGTTCTAGCCAGTCCTAATATTTCCTGAATATTGAATTGGCGTTAGGGGGGGGGGCATTACCCCTAGCGCAGTCTCTCCTTATTGATATTCAGTGGAGGGTTGTCTTGTGTGCTTCGACAACTCGCATACAACTTGGTGATACAAGCTATGAAAACACTTTTCGTGATATGAGAAGACACATTAGCACAGATAACGTACAAAAGGTATTAGAGCCCACCAAATAAGATTTGCTACAATTTGCTGTAGTTCGTCACAATAAGCCTATGAGTATCGCGTGTCAAACGATTTTCGAATTAGTTGATGCTTGGATTTTCAAGATACGGAAGCGCGGAGTGATGAGACGTTTATGTACAACTTGATCAGGGTGCACCCCATTCATCAGCCAGAAAACTTCATGCACGATTTTCTAAAAAGAAAGACACTTCCCCCCTTCTTTATGCCGTACCAATCCTCTCTTGTCGTTCCTTATCTCATACAGAGACAGGCCAAATAATGTTGCCGATGACGGCCAACAGCCTGGGTACATGTACGGGTCTCTTGCCTGCGACAGAATTTCGTTATGTGTAGTATGCGGGGCAGAAAAGCATTTTTGCCATTAATATGATCTAGAAGATTGCAGAAAAACTGTAAACATTTTCCAAATTTTATTAATTTCATTTCATTTCTTAAAGTCTACAAAACTGTTAATCCACATTAAGCAAATATACAAAATCTTGACGTACAGTATAATGGAGCGAATATTAGAAACGATACTACTAAATCTACAAGCTAAAATGTACTATACAAATTTTCTTCAAACTATAAAACATACAAAGTATATTTTTCTGAAAATAAAAAATATCGGCTCAAACACTCTTCGAACATACCTCGAACGCTCATTATTACGTATATTACCAAACCAATACATATAATATAATATATAAACCAAACCAATGAAAGGCGCAGAGACTGGAGAACATGGGGTCCTCGAGCGTGCAGTACGCTTCAGCATCGCTGCAAACACCAACTCCCTCCGCTTGTCCCAATGCCATCTCGTACGGTGAGACTGCAAACAAAAAATATCCATATATACATCAAGATAGTAATGCGATTTCTATTCTTGCAGCACCGACGTAATACACGGTGCTCCGTAATCGCTCGAGATTCCATTTAGTTGTTGAAATCTCTACGCATTTGGTAGATAAAACGATGCGAGAAATCCTCTTGTCACAGTTAGGTCTTCCAAACCTGATCGCTTGCATTTTTCCCGCTACTTCAGCGTTGTAACGTTACTTTTATTTCTGCCAACTTAGACACGACATCGTCTAAACTGCCCACTTCAGGACACGATGGCTCCTCCCGGGGATTCTGTTGAGACGATCCCGGATTTTCCGTGTCCTCACCATTGTAGAGTTCATAATTTGTATAATTTACCTTCTTCTTCAAGCATTGTTTTTTAAATTTCTGCCATTTTGAAGCTGCTGATAATCGCCGGATGCGTAAATCATTTTTAGCTTTGGAAAGAGCGCACGTCAGCATTGCTTCAATCCGTAAATCGCGTCTGCGCATTCGGCGACACTTTGATCTTTTGCGGCGAACTTCGTCAATCCATGTTAGTAACCGTTCTGTTTCTGGCTTGTTGGCGTTTGTTTTTGAAAGTCCCTTCTTTGTCCTCGCCATGCTTTCTCAACTATTTCACCCAATTATTGAGTAAGTAAAATGTATACCAACCTGTATCCGGCTCGTGTTTGTTGTAGAACAAAACAGAAGAGATTCACACAACTGCACACAAAGGATTTGAAACCACCGAGCAAAACACCCTCCTCACAGCACAGTCGTAAGATGACTAAGGGAAGTCTACGCTGCGCGTCTGAAGTCCGCTTTCTATACCCCCTCCCCTGTCTTTATGACGTAGTCTTACGCGCGAAAATGGAAACTAGTTCCGTGTAAAATCTTACGTTGGCCTTACATTCTAAGAATTTTTGAAAAATACTTCACTCCAATTAATTTTTAAATATATGTGCGACAATTTTAGTGCTAAATTTTATATATTTTGTACATTATATTAAAGTTCTTGATTTACAGGAAATAATCAATAGCGTATGAAGGTGTACTGCACGTATTATTTGGCACGTACATTAATGTTGATGCAAAAATAATTATTCCAATGATTTTAAGTTACACATATAATAGATAAAGTAGGCTGTAGACTATGAAATTCGTATGAAATAAGCAGAGAATAGTAACTAAATAAATGTATATGTATATGGAACATAAATCTTGTAAAAATAATATATTAAATTACATTCAAATCAAATATATGAACATGATCTATTGACTTTTAATTATTTTTTTGAAGCACTAGTATCAAATAAAATTGCGTCATTACGAATACAAAAACAATAACGTTGATATAAAAATGTCATCCCGAAACACAATTTGACGTGATAATAAGTGTATTATTTTAATTTAAGCAGAAAATATCTAATCATATTTAACAATTTTGAAAAACATACCTCTACTAAACTATCATTATCTTTTCCTATACCATCGGCAAGGCCCTGAACAGCAAGCAGTTCAGCAGTTGTTAAAAAACTAGAAAATTGTTCCCGAACCACATTTACTTCACCCTGATACATAAAATCAACCAATGCAGCCAAATCATCGAAATTTACATTACATTACGAGATAAAAATATGACCTTTTTCATCTTAATGTCTCCCAAAAACGTATTTAGCAGAAAGGATACGACATCTATAACGATCCAATTAGAAACTACCAGAGCATGTGTATCTTAAGCGGATCTTTTAACGTCGATTAGACGCGTTCTCTATCCAATCCTGGCTGAAACATAATTACTCACACCCCCAGTAACCGACCTCTAAGTCATTCCAATCAACGTACCATACGAACACGAATCCAACGCGTTCCAGGAATACAAACAACTGCCTGTAGCTGTTTAGCTGTACACGACGAGTATAATTATTTCGGGTACTCCTCCAGTACAAAACAGACACCCAAACGACAATATTTCAACACAAAAATATTTAAAACAATAGTTATAAAAGCATGATACTTAATACCGCGCTTGACATCAGGTATAAGCAAAAATGAATTTCTTCAAACAAATATCAAGTTAAATCTTTAGCTTGTGTAATTATATCAAACTTGCTCAATTAACAACGAGCAATTTCCATCGTGTTTTGACAACTGACTCATCGATGATGTTTTTCCTTGGAATTGAAAAAGGAATGTGCATAATTTTGTCCTCCGTCCACACTCAAAATACTATCTACATGCTATAAAGAGGGATTCTATTTTATAATACGTTGCCTCACTTTCCATCACTGCTTTCCTACTATCAGTCACTTGAACTGTAATATAAACCAGTCTTTTATTTCCAATACCATTCTGCATACCATTTATCAAGAACAATACATTTTATTTGTTAATGTAATAAGATGCGAAGTTCCTCATTTGTCCTAATATCAATCAATGGATAAATGAATTGAAATCTGTGAAAATAGTGTAATATCGGAAAATAAGGATAGAAATTTTTTCCCGATTACTTGCAACTTATTAATATTAAATTGAATATACATATATAAATTGGACAGGAAACGATATTTATTTAACGGAAACTAAATGCAATACTCGTATCTATATCAAATAACTTTACAGTTATTTGACCACTCTCGTCACAACGAATCTAACACACAGACACTCTCTCTCTCTCTAACAACTCTATCAATTCTCACAACTCTACTCTTCGACGATTCGATACCTCTAACTACTCTACTCTTCGACGACTCAATTAGCTCTGATTCTCGCAACACGCACACTTTTCGACTCGCCTTGCGTAGCGAAACCGTCCTTCTTCTAACGTTGTCTATTGTTTCCCTCATTCCTATGTAAGAACTACCAACTACGTGCCTTTAGTCACGTAGGCACTCTTAAATGTAAACGAACCACAGAAACACGACGTACATGGTTTTTCTATTTTCAACTGATTTCTAATTCGAATTACTTTACGATACTACAATAAGTATCTAGTAATACGACTTTCGAACCGATGTAATTATTGCAATGATTGTTAAATTTCAAAACAATTTCCTATCCATGTTAAACATATTACGTATATGTGCATGTATTATATTTCGATTAGTTGCTCTACTTGCGGTAGTTCGCCATTCTGGATCATCTAGACTCAACAAAGATGCGTTCAATTTATCCATGCCTTAGAAAGCTCTGTAGCGTCAAAAGAGTTAGAATTTGCTTCAAACCATGTTGTTGTTTTGCTTCGGATTATCAAGAGGTATTGTAAGGAATTATAAGCTCCGGGCAAAACAATGGCGCCGCTACATGTATCCGTAAGACAAGACGAATTTGTATCTTTTGACCTCCTTCTGACGATTATGACTAAACGAACGTGATCGCAAACGATTCAGTATAAACTGTGACTAAACGTCTGTATAGATATCGTTTTGCGACAAGATCTGTTTTAAATACACTAACGAGTACACATATTGGTAGTCTCATTATTCGATCCCGTACAGCTCTTATTAAGGAAGATAGACGCCTGTGACAGTATTCAGCATGGCCAACTTTGAACAGGGCATATTGATAAGCCAGAGTAACTCACATACAAATTTTCTTTTCTTTTTATTACGTGGAGAAATCCTCATGGACACTCCGCTGTTGCAGAAATTGCGTAACAGCAGAGTAGTGTCGGACTCTTACCGACTAAAACTCCACGATGACCACCCGACGCGTATGACAGGGATGCTCCAGGATTCTCCTATGAATTAACTTCAGTTGCACCCCCTTCACGCGTTCTCTAGTTCTAGCCAGTCCTATTATTTCCTGACTATTGAATTGGCGCTAGGGGGGGGGGCATTACACCTAGCGCTGTCTCTCCTTATTGATATTCACCGGAGGCTTGTCTTGTGTGCTTCGACAACTCGCATACAACATGGTGGTACAAGCTATGAAAACACTTTTCCGGACATGAGAAGACACATTAGCACAGATAACGTACAAAAGGTATTAGAGCCCACCAAATAAGATTTGCTACAATTTGCTGTAGTTCGTCACAATAAGCCTATGAGTATCGCGTGTCAAACGATTTTCGAATTAGTTGATGCTTGGATGTTCAAGATACGGAAGCGCGGACTGATGAGACGTTT
>NW_022884798.1:0-22018 GCF_011952205.1 Bombus bifarius | reverse complement strand
CATGACAGTTCTCAACGAATTTGCGAACATATTTCGCCATTCCTTCGAACCAGTAATACTCGTAAAGTTTCTCAAGCGTTTTATCCCAACCTAAGTGCATAATGGACTGATGCACATGGTTAATGACGGACCACCTGAAACCCCTTGGGACAATGGGCAAGCAAAGAGTTCTGCCTTTTCTCTGTATTTTACGATGGAGTGTACCGGACCGTAATTCATACGTATTCGCAATATCTTCCGCGAGCTCTTCGTTTTGCAATTTACGGACGATCTCAGAGATTTGTGGGTCGCGACGTTGTTCTGCTAGCAACCAATCGTCGGAGATTTCAGATAGATCGATTTCTTTCTCTACAATTTTGTTGATCGTACGATGATCCAGATCTACGGGGTTTCTCGAAAAGAAATCTACATGGGCCATTCGTTTGCCTTCCCGATACATAATGTCAAAGGTAAAAGTTTGTAGGTAAGCCCACCATCTGTAAACCCTGTCATTTAAATGTACCTTGTTACTGGATGCCTTCAGAGAATTACAATCAGTGACAACAAGAAATTCCCGACCGTGCAGATAGTGACGGAAATTCTTGATGGCGTTTACCACTGCCAGCGTTTCTAACTCATAGGAATGATATCTAGATTCCGCAGGGCTAGTCTGCTTGCTGTAATACTCAACTACTCTATTTTTACCTTCGACCCTATGCATTAAGATAGCCCCAAATCCTTCGGAACTAGCATCCCTATGTAGTTCTATTGGATAATTGGGGTCAAAAATCATTAGCACCGGCTCATTGGTCAGAATAGAAATTACTTTTTGCCTGATTTTTTCGTGTTTATCCGTCCAATTTATGTTCTTGCTACCGGAAGTGAGTGCATACAAAGATTTCATTACCTGTGAGAATTTAGGAACTAATTTTCGAAAGTAAGAAGCTAAACCAATGAATTGCCGGAGCTGTGTGACGGTCGTCGGTGCGGGTAAGGAGCTCAAGGCTTGTACTTTACCTTGGTTTGGACGGACTTCTCCGTTATGAATCACATAACCCAGATAAAGTACTGACGTCTTCAAGAAGGAGCATTTAGAAAAGTTAAAAGAGAATCCGGCGTTTACGAGGACGGCGTTTACGAGGAGAGGCGTATCTAGGACGGTGTTTAATCTTTCTAACGCCTGATCTATCGTATCGGCAATAATTAAGACATCATCCAAATAAACGACAACATATGAATAAGCAAGATCACCTAAGGCATTGAAAATGGCCCTCTGAAAAACAGACGGTGCATTCTTCAATCCGAACGGCATCGTCATCTATTCGTATTGACCATCGGGAGTAACGAACGCGATATATTCAGTCGAATTCGGGTGGATAGGGATTTGGTGGAACCCGCTGGCCATATCCAGGCTTATAAAGTATTTCGCACTTTTCAGTCTCGCGATCTGGTCAGCTATGAGAGGAAGGGGGTACCGATCCGCGACGGTGTTTTTATTTAATGCTCGGAAGTCTACAGATAATCTATCTGAACCGTTCTTTTTTTAACAAGTAATATAGGGCTTGCGAATGGTGAATTACTCGGTCTTATGATTTTTGCTCGGATCAGTTCGCCTATCCTCTCTCGAACTATTCTCCGCTCCTCCTCGCTGAGTCTATAAGGGCTTCGTTGCACGGTGACGTTGGGATCAATTAAACGAATTTCTAATTGGCCCGTATTTACACGATTTCGCGGGAAACCCGTAATAAATGACTCTTTGAATTTTTCGAGAACAGAAATCAATCGATCTTTATCGTTACCAACTACATCAGTGTCGACCTCGTTAATGTTGACCGCATCTTCCGCAACTCTGCTACAAGCGTTAACCATTTTTGTCTTACAAATATCGACACTGTTTCGTGTAACATTCACGTCGAAACCTTGGCTCAAAATTTCACGACCAATCATGATATCGTATTTTAAGTAATTATCAGCAAGGGCATGAAAAGTTATCTCCAATGTAAAACCGTTAATACATACAGTGGATAAGATCTGAGATGTACTGTTAACGCAAGTATTCCCTATGCCTCGCATTACTACTACATCAGTCGTTCGTTTGCCAGAAAATTTCGAGGCTACGGATTCTTTGATTAATGAGCATTCGGCTCCGGAATCGAAATAAAATGGGAACGACTCACCCAGATGACTTAATTTACCAGCTGGAGGCTCTACCACGCTGGAGTCGTCTCGACGTTCGTTCTTGAAGCCGGGTTTTCTGTTCTGCAGTTGCGGACAATCAGGTGCGATATGGCCCTCCGCGCGACACTTGAAGCAAACCACCTTGGACGATGTGGCTGGGCGGTTTCTTTCCTGGTGTCGTGTATCGTTCCGCTGTTCGCTATGCATCCTGGTAGCCCGATAGCTTGCACCGTTTGGCTTCGAGTTCCGTCGGTGAATTTCCTGGCGAAGATGTCAGCGTCAGCTCCTGGGGATTCGGTCTCCGACGGTCGTTCTCTGGATAGCCTTATTAACGCCGAGGCGGCTATCCCTTTGCCACCACAACGCGAAAGGAATTGTTCTGTCTTGTATCGAGTAGTCTCGGTCTTTGCTCCTTAGGCTGAGTTATCCGGTCCACGATTTTCATGAGTTGTTCCAAGGTGACACATGGGCTTGATCCCACTTCTGATGTCGGGTTAACATTAAGATTTAAGGCGCGTAACGATTCTTCGTTTGAGTTAGCCATCGTTTTACAAGACAGAGATTATATTTACGCGAATATACAAGATTTTACAAAATATTATGAATATTGAGTTTAATGAATGATAAGATTATCAGACGATAAGTTTAACTAATAATTAGATTAAAGAATAATAAGTTTAACGAACAATAAGAGGTACGAATAATATGTCTTACGAATAATAAATTTAACGAATAATGAGATTAACGATTCATAGGTTTAACGAATAATGAATTTAATTAACGCTATTAACAATGTTTCCGGGGTTCAAAAGAATCCACGGTCAACAGTATAACTCTTTACTATGCGTAGAATAATTTTAAACACAAAAATACGATTGCTGAGACACTCGGTAAATTGGTCGATGTATCACTTTCCAAGGCGATCACACGAATGAATATCTGATGAAAATCTTTTTCGCTATACGACTGCATTTGTTTGTTATATGCTCGCTGGAGACATCGAGAAGGTTCCAATCGTTGTTGCTAGGCAATTTCTGTCAAAAGTTTGTTGTATACTCTTTGGAAACATCGAGAAAGATCCAAACGCCGTTACTCGGCAGTTTCTGTCTGGAGATTGATTCCTAATACAACGTGTGTCCCATTATATCGACATCTCTGAAGTACAATTCTATGTGATTTCTACGGAGAACAATACAACCGATCCACACCTTCGTCAGGCAAAACGTTTATCCCGTGACCGTCACTACGTTCGGCGACCAGTTGTCACATCGAATCCTCTTTCGCTTTCACAAATGTCAAACAATTACAAATGACAATTGCTTAATTACAGTTATGATAAAATCTAGGCTAAAGCATTAGAAGGCTTCCTCAAAATTGCAAAGGGAAGGCTCCGGTTTTCCTTTCATCTCCGACACGGCCATTCTATCACACGTCCTCGTGTGCAGTTAAAATACAGAGTTTTTTTAACATTAGACTCGGTGTAACTGATATTATTTACCATTCGATTAGATGTTCCAAATAAGTCAGGGGTCCAGTTCAACAACAAAGCTCTGTTCGAAGATTTGGCAAGCAAGGAAATGAAAGAGAACTCAAATTAGTGTTATAGTTTGTATTCAAAGTGCCAGTTGCACTCCGTAAGTCACCAGTCAGACCGCAATGACACGACAGATCATTTTCGACTCCGCACAAAGCTCTCAGTTTGTTGGATCATATCACCACGTTGGGTGCATTACGAAAGGCAAAAGACACCAGTAAGGATATTATAGAAAGCGCAGGGCACCAGTGAGGATATTATAGAAAGTACAAGCACTACACTGGGAGTATTATAAAAGGCGCATACACTACACTGGGAGTATTATAAAAGGCGCATACACTACACTGGGAGTATTATAAAAGGCGCATACACTACACTGGGAGTATTATAAAAGGCGCATACACTACACTGGGTATATTACTATGACCACAATGCGGTATTAATAATTCCCAGAAATCAATGTGCTCGCATCGTTATTATCACTGTCGCTGTCATCACCGCAGACGTCCAACTCAGCAGGAATGTAACCATCTGGTATCTTTCTCAACTTGTCGTGTCTATCCTTATATGACCGTTTGCCATCTAGAGTTTTTAAAGTATATCTATCCCCCTCTAAAACTTCCGTTATCATGAATGGACCCTTGAATTTCGGATCTAGCTTCGTTTGGTTTCTTTCCTCGTTCTTACGTAACACAAAGTCACCGAGATTGAACCTAACTATCTTCGCTTTCGTTTTGTCAAACCTGTCTTTATCATAACTGGCGCAAGTCTCTATGTTCTGTATCGCCTGTTGCCTTACATTGGAGATGTCTACTTCTTTTTCCTCAATATTATCAGGCAACGATAAGCCGTAGGGCCTTGGTGCCTTCCCAATTAATAATTCCAGAGGACTTGATTTGGTGTCACCTAACAGCGGACGGGCAGCGTTCGAAGAATTCCTAGACGGAGTTGGTGACTGCGTCAGGCGACGACTCCCCCGACAAGTGCTCGTCCTGGGAGACTTCAACGCACACTCCACGGAATGGGGGAACGCCAGGACCAACGCGAGCGGCCGCATGCTATCAAACTGGGCCGCGGGACTTGGACTTGTGTTAGTGAACAGGGGCTCGACCAGTACCTGCGTGACGTGCAGAGGGAGCTCCATTGTTGACATAACATGGGCCTCCCCCGAGGCATTCAGGCGGAAATCAGGCTGGAGAGTGGCCGAAGGGGTCGAGACGCTGTCGGACCACCTCTACATATTCATGGAGGTGGACGCACCTGGACCTGGAATGCCGACGACAAACGACGGGCGCGGCCCGCCGAGGGGGAGACACGCGCGCCCACCACCTAGATGGAAAATAAAGGAGAGGAATGAAGATCTACTCCGGGCGGCTGCTATAGCAACAGCTTGGAGCTGGGAGGCCTCAACATCGACGACCGAAGCAGACGTGGAAGAGGAGGCCGAGAACCTCCGCCAAGCCATGACAGCAATCTGCGACGCATCCATGCCACGAGCCACACCGGGCACGGTGCGAAGCAGAGCAGTTTACTGGTGGAACCCCGACATCGCGGAACTGAGGACGAGATGTGTCCGGGCTCGAAGACAGTACCTAAGGGCCCGCCGCTGGCTACGGCGCGACGAAGAAGAAGTCTCCTTGCGCTACCGGACGTACCGCGCGCTACGGCGCTCGCTACAAAGGGAAATTAAAAAAGCGAAGGACCGTGCCTGGTCCGAACTGGTCGAAACAGTCGAGTCGGATCCATGGTGGAGGCCATACAGGACGGTGACACAGAAACTACGCGCGAAGGACCCCCTGACAACGGCGGAAATGGAACCTGCGCTGCTGACGCGGATCACCGGAACGCTCATTCCCCCACAAGAAAACAGAGAGGCGGAACGGCCACGGGAAACGACACGACCGCTGGAATGGAGGGACGACTGGGAAGTCACGGAGGAGGAGATATGGGAGGCAACCAGAAGAATGACCGCCCGCAACGTGGCACCGGGCCCGGACGGAATCCCTGGCCGGATCTGGGGGGAAGTGATGGGGGTCAGGGCCCCCAGACTCCGGCACCTCTTCACAAGATGCCTGAGGGAGGGAGTCTACCCCCGGGCGTGGCGGACGGCGAGGCTGGTCCTGCTCCATAAAGAGGGCCGACCGACGACCTCGCCGTCAGCGTACCGGCCGATATGCCTACTGGACGAGGTCGGCAAACTACTCGAGAGGGTAGTCGCCGTCCGGTTGGAACGACACATAGCGGGCCAAGTGCCAGGTTTGCACGAAAGCCAGTACGGCTTCCGGAAGGGGCGCTCGAGGATTGACGCGGTCAGACGCGTACGAGCGATTGCGGAGGACATGGTCTCCCGGAAAGGCGTGGCGCTGGCGGTTTCCCTGGACATCGTCAGTGCGTTCAGCACCATGCCATGGGACAGGATAGTGACGGCCCTGGAGCACTTCGAGATTCCCAGCTACCTCGTCCGATTGATCCGAGCCTACCTCGACGACAGGTGGTTGTGTTACACCAGTAAGGAAGGAGAGGAAAAGCGATCCGTTGAGCGTGGCGTCCCGCAGGGCTCGGTGCTGGGCCCCATACTATGGAACGTTGCGTACGACGAGGTACCACGATGCCCGCTACCCCCAGGCGCGGCCATAGTATGCTATGCGGACGACACCCTAATCCTGGTCGAGGGTCGTGGCTGGCACGAGACGCTGCGCATTGGCGGAATCGCAACGGCCTGTGCGACCCGTGCCGTGGACGAACTGCGCCTGAGTCTCCCCTGCGAAGTCGGAGGCCACCTGGTTCTTTGACAGGAAGAGGCGAGGGACACCACCGCCCGGCCTATGCATAAACATGGCAGGTAAAACCGTCCGGGTGGGATCACAGATGAAGTATCTGGGACTCACCATCGACAGCCAGTGGACGTTCGAGCCACACTTCGACTCACTGATCCCGAAGGTGTCAGCGGCTGCTAATGCCCTGTGCGTCCTACTACCGAACATCGGCGGGGCCGGAGACGCGGTGCGCCGACTTTACGAGGGCGTCGTTCGGTCACGAGTGATGTACGGGGCCCCAGTATGGGCGGACGACCTGATGGCAAGCCGTCGCAGCATTCTGCTCCTGAGAAGACTGCACAGAATGACCGCCATCAGAATCATTAGGGGATACCGGACGGTGTCGCACGCGTCGGCGTCCACCCTAGCCGCGTCTCCCCCGTGGGAGCTGCGGGCGCTGGCGCTCAAAAAGAGATACACCCGCCGGAGAGAATGGCACCCGGGAGAAGACCCCACCGAGCAGGCGGCTTCAAACGACACAGGAACCGCCGAAGAGGACACATGGAACCTGTGGCGATCCCAACTGATCAACGGGAGAAGCGAACACCGAGGCGCGGATGCGGTCCTACCAAACTGGAAGGCATGGAGGAGCCGCCACGGCCTCCCACTCACATTCAGGATGACACAAGTACTCACCGGACACGGCGTGTTCGGCGAGTTCCTGAAGAGAAAACGGCGAGATACGACAGACATCTGCCTCCACTGCGGAGAGGGCAGGGACACAGCGCAGCACACCCTGGAGCTCTGTCCGGCGTGGGAGCCGCTCCGCTACACCCTGCGGCACGCCGTAGGAGAAACGTTGACCCCCTCAGCGATTGTGGAAGCGATGTTGAGAGGGTCACAGGAATACGAGACCGTCCGCCTCTTCTGCGAGCGAGTTATGCTCGCGAAGGAGCGAGCGGAAAGGGAGAGAAAGAAAAACTCTCAACCCTGCAGGATAAGACGATGGAGAAGGATGGCAGTCAGACGACCCAGAGCCGCCCCGCCTCCACCGCAATGGACTACGACCAGAAGAAGTGACAGCACTAGGGGTAACGACATCCCCCTAACGCCTACTCAATAGCCGGCTCGAAATAGAGAACGCGTGAAGTGGGTGCAACTGAAGTTAATTCATAAGAGAATCCTGGAGCATCCCTGTCATACGCGTCGGGTGGTCATCGTGGAGCTTTAGTTGGTAAGAGTCCGACACTACTCTGCTGTTACGCAATTACTGGAACAGCGGAGTGTCCATGTGGATTTCTCCACGCAAAAAAAAAGAAAAAAAAATTTGTATGTGAGTTACTCTGGCTTATCAATATGCCGTGTTCAAAGTTGGCCAAGCTGAATACTGTCACAGGCCTCTATCTTCCTTAATAAGAGCTGTAGGGGATCGAACAATGAGACTACCAATATGTGTACTCGTTAATGTATTTGAAACAGATCTTGTCGCGAAACGATATCTATACAGACGTTTAGTCACACTTTATACTGAATCGTTTGCGATCACGTTCGTTTATTCATTATCGTCAGAAGAAGGCCAAAAGATACAAATTCGTCTTGTTTTACGGTTACATGTAGCGGCGCCATTGTTTTGCCCGGAGTTTATAATTCCTTACAATACCTCTTGATATTCCGAAGCAAAACAACAACATTGTTTGAAGCATATTCTAATTCTTGTGCCGCTACAGAGCTTTTTAAGGCATGGATAAATTGAATGCATCTTTGTTGAGTCTAGATGATCCAGAATGGCGAACTACCGCAGGTAGAGCAACTAATCGAAATATTAGACATGCACATATACGTAATATGTTTAACATGAATAGGAAATTGTTTTGAAATTTAACAATCATTGCAATAATTACATCGGTTCGAAAGTCGTATTACTAGATACTTATTGTAATATCGTAAAGTAATTCGAATTAGAAATCAGTTGAAAATAGAAAAACCGTGTACGCCGCGATTCTGTGGTTCGTTTACATTTAAGAGTGCCTACGTGACTAAAGGCACGTAGTTGGTAGTTCTTACATAGGTATGAGGGAAACAATAGACAACGGTAGAAGAAGGACGGTTTCGCTACGCAAGGTGAGTCGAAAAGTGTGCGTGTTGCGAGAATCAGAGCTAATTGACTCGTCGAAGAGTAGAGTCGTTAGAGGTATCGAGTCGTCGAAGAGTAGAGTTGTGAGAATTGATAGAGTTGTTAGAGGGAGAGAGTGTGTGTGTGTGTTAGATTCGTTGTGACGAGAGTGGTCAAATAACTGTAAAGTTATTTGATATAGATACGAGTATTGCATTTAGTTTCCGTTAAATAAATATCGTTTCCTGTCCAATTTATATATGTATTTTCAATTTAATATTAATAAGTTGCAAGTAATCGGGAAAAAATTTCTATCCTTATTTTCCGATATTACATTATTTTCACAGATTTCAATTCACTTATCCATTGATTGATATTAGGACAAATGAGGAACTTCGCATCTTATTAGATTAACAAATAAAATATATTGTTCCTGATAAATGGTATGCAGAATAGTATTGGAAATAAAAGACTGGTTTATATTACAGTTCAAGTGACTGATAGTAGGAAAGCAGTTATGGAAAGTGAGGCAACGTATTATAAAATTGAATCCCTAATTATAGCATGTAGATAGTATTTTGAGTGTGGACGGAGGACAAAATTATGCACATTCATTTTTCAATTCCAAGGAAAAACATCATCGATGAGTCAGTTGTCAAAACACGATGGAAACTGCTCCTTGTTAATTGAGCAAGTTTGATATAATTACACAAGCTAAAGATTTAACTTGAAATTTGTTTGAGGAAATTTATTTTTGCTTATACCTGATGTCAAGCGCGGTATTAAGTATCATGCTTTTATAACTATTGTTTTAAATATTTTTGTGTTGAAATATTGTCGTTTGGGTGTCTGTTTTGTACTGGAGGAGTACCCGAAAAAATTATACTCGTCGTGTACAGCTAAACAACTACAGACAGTTGATTCTATTCCTGGAACGCGTTGGATTCGTGTTTACATGGTACGTTGATTGGAATGACTTAGAGGTGGGATACTGGGAGTGTGAGTAATTATGTTTCAGCCAGAATTGGATAGAGAACGCGTTTAAGCGACGTTTAAAGATCCGCTTAAAATACACATGCTCTGGTAGTTTCTAATTGGATCGTTATAGATGTCGTATACTTTCTGCTAAATCCGTTTTTGGGAGACATTAAGATGAAAAAGGTCATATTTTTATCTCGTAATATAGTGTAAATTTCGATGATTTGGCTGCATTGGTTGATTTTATGTATCAGGGTGAAGTAAATGTGGTTCGAGAACAATTTTCTAGTTTTTTAACAACTGTTGAACTGCTTGCTGTCCAGGGCTTTGCCGATTCTACAGGAAAAGATAATGATAGTTTAGTAGAGGTATGTTTTTCAAAATTGTTAAATATGATTAGATATTTTCTGCTGAAATTAAAACAATACACTTGTATCACGTTAAACTGTGTTTCGGGACGACATTTTTATATCAACGTTATTGTTTTTGTATTCGTAATGACGCAATTTTATTTGATACTAGCGCTTCAAAAAAATAATTAAAAGTCAATAGATCTGTTCGTATATTTGATTTGAATGTAATTTAATATATTATTTTTACAAGATTTATATTCCATATACATATATGTCGGGTTAACATTAAGATTTAAGGCGCGTAACGATTCTTCGTTTGAGTTAGCCATCGTTTTACGAGACAGAGATTATATTTACGCGAATATGCAAGATTTTACAAAATATTATGAATATTGAGTTTAATGAATGATAAGATTAACAGACGATAATTTTAACTAATAATTAGATTAATGAGGTACGAATAATATGTCTTACGAATAATAAATTTAACGAATAATGAGATTAACGATTGATAGGTTTAACGAATAATGAATTTAATTAACGCTATTAACAATGTTTCCGGGGTTCAAAAGAATCCACGGTCAACAGTATAACTCTTTACTATGCGTAGAATAATTTTAAACACAAAAATACGATTGCTGAGACACTCGGTAAATTGGTCGATGTATCACTTTCCAAGGCGATCACACGAATGAATATCTGATGAAAATCTTTTTCGCTATACGACTGCATTTGTTTGTTATATGCTCGCTGGAGACATCGAGAAGGTTCCAATCGTTGTTGCTAGGCAATTTCTGTCAAAAGTTTGTTGTATACTCTTTGAAAACATCGAGAAAGATCCAAACGCCGTTACTCGGCAGTTTCTGTCTGGAGATTGATTCCTAATACAACGTGTGTCCCATTATATCGACATCTCTGAAGTACAATTCTATGTGATTTCTACGGAGAACAATACAACCGATCCACACCTTCGTCAGGCAAAACGTTTATCCCGTGACCGTCGCTACGTTCGGCGACCAGTTGTCACATCGAATCCACTTTCGCTTTCACAAATGTCAAACAATTACAAATGACAATTGCTTAATTACAGTTATGATAAAATCTAGGCTAAAGCATTAGAAGGCTTCCTCAAAATTGCAAAGGGAAGGCTCCGGTTTTCCTTTCATCTCCGACACGGCCATTCTATCACACGTCCTCGTGTGCAGTTAAAATACAGAGTTTTTTTAACATTAGACTCGGTGTAACTGATATTATTTACCATTCGATTAGATGTTCCAAATAAGTCAGGGGTCCAGTTCAACAACAAAGCTCTGTTCGAAGATTTGGCAAGCAAGGAAATGAAAGAGAACTCAAATTAGTGTTATAGTTTGTATTCAAAGTGCCAGTTGCACTCCGTAAGTCACCAGTCAGACCGCAATGACACGACGGATCATTTTCGACTCCGCACAAAGCTCTCAGATTGTTGGATCATATCACCACGTTGGGTGCATTACGAAAGGCAAAAGACACCAGTAAGGATATTATAGAAAGCGCAGGGCACCAGTGAGGATATTATAGAAAGTACAAGCACTACACTGGGAGTATTATAAAAGGCGCATACACTACACTGGGAGTATTATAAAAGGCGCATACACTACACTGGGAGTATTATAAAAGGCGCATACACTACACTGGGAGTATTATAAAAGGCGCATACACTACACTGGGTATATTACTATGACCACAATGCGGTATTAATAATTCCCAGAAATCAATGTGCTCGCATCGTTATTATCACTGTCGCTGTCATCACCGCAGACGTCCAACTCAGCAGGAATGTAACCATCTGGTATCTTTCTCAACTTGTCGTGTCTATCCTTATATGACCGTTTGCCATCTAGAGTTTTTAAAGTATATCTATCCCCCTCTAAAACTTCCGTTATCATGAATGGACCCTTGAATTTCGGATCTAGCTTCGTTTGGTTTCTTTCCTCGTTCTTACGTAACACAAAGTCACCGAGATTGAACCTAACTATCTTCGCTTTCGTTTTGTCAAACCTGTCTTTATCATAACTGGCGCAAGTCTCTATGTTCTGTATCGCCTGTTGCCTTACATTGGAGATGTCTACTTCTTTTTCCTCAATATTATCAGGCAACGATAAGCCGTAGGGCCTTGGTGCCTTCCCAATTAATAATTCCAGAGGACTTGATTTGGTTACACGATTGGTGGTGCAATTCAAAGCTAGTTGTATCTCGCCAATCTCGTCTTGCCAAGATCGCCCGGTCGTTTCCACCGTCGTTAACATATTCATCAGCGTACTCATAATACGCTCTACCTGTCCATTGGCCCTACTCACACCGGTTGCTATTAAGTGAAGTCTAATGTGTCTATTCTGGCAGAAATTTGGGAAATCTTTATCCGTAAAACATCTTCCTTGGTCCGCCATTACCCGGCAGGGATTACCGAATAAAAATATAGCGGACTTAAGTGCTGTAATGGTGTTAAAGGAATCTAATTTACGGGTATGATACAGGTATACAAATTTTGTAAAAGCGTCGACCAAAACAATGATATACTCCTTCGAGTCATCCTTACCGCTTAATTTGCCCGTTATATCCATGTGTACCGTATGCCAGGGTATGCTGGTCTTAGGTATGGGATGTAGTTCAGCTTGTACTTTACCTGAACTAGCCTTCGAAACTCGACAAGCATGACAGTTCTCAACGAATTTGCGAACATATTTCGCCATTCCTTCGAACCAGTAATACTCGTAAAGTTTCTCAAGCGTTTTATCCCAACCTAAGTGCATAATGGACTGATGCACATGGTTAATGACGGACCACCTGAAACCCCTTGGGACAATGGGCAAGCAAAGAGTTCTGCCTTTTCTCTGTATTTTACGATGGAGTGTACCGGACCGTAATTCATACGTATTCGCAATATCTTCCGCGAGCTCTTCGTTTTGCAATTTACGGACGATCTCAGAGATTTGTGGGTCGCGACGTTGTTCTGCTAGCAACCAATCGTCGGAGATTTCAGATAGATCGATTTCTTTCTCTACAATTTTGTTGATCGTACGATGATCCAGATCTACGGGGTTTCTCGAAAAGAAATCTACATGGGCCATTCGTTTGCCTTCCCGATACATAATGTCAAAGGTAAAAGTTTGTAGGTAAGCCCACCATCTGTAAACCCTGTCATTTAAATGTACCTTGTTACTGGATGCCTTCAGAGAATTACAATCAGTGACAACAAGAAATTCCCGACCGTGCAGATAGTGACGGAAATTCTTGATGGCGTTTACCACTGCCAGCGTTTCTAACTCATAGGAATGATATCTAGATTCCGCAGGGCTAGTCTGCTTGCTGTAATACTCAAATACTCTATTTTTACCTTCGACCCTATGCATTAAGATAGCCCCAAATCCTTCGGAACTAGCATCCCTATGTAGTTCTATTGGATAATTGGGGTCAAAAATCATTAGCACCGGCTCATTGGTCAGAATAGAAATTACTTTTTGCCTGATTTTTTCGTGTTTATCCGTCCAATTTATGTTCTTGCTACCGGAAGTGAGTGCATACAAAGATTTCATTACCTGTGAGAATTTAGGAACTAATTTTCGAAAGTAAGAAGCTAAACCAATGAATTGCCGGAGCTGTGTGACGGTCGTCGGTGCGGGTAAGGAGCTCAAGGCTTGTACTTTACCTTGGTTTGGACGGACTTCTCCGTTATGAATCACATAACCCAGATAAAGTACTGACGTCTTCAAGAAGGAGCATTTAGAAAAGTTAAAAGAGAATCCGGCGTTTACGAGGACGGCGTTTACGAGGAGAGGCGTATCTAGGACGGTGTTTAATCTTTCTAACGCCTGATCTATCGTATCGGCAATAATTAAGACATCATCCAAATAAACGACAACATATGAATAAGCAAGATCACCTAAGGCATTGAAAATGGCCCTCTGAAAAACAGACGGTGCATTCTTCAATCCGAACGGCATCGTCATCTATTCGTATTGACCATCGGGAGTAACGAACGCGATATATTCAGTCGAATTCGGGTGGATAGGGATTTGGTGGAACCCGCTGGCCATATCCAGGCTTATAAAGTATTTCGCACTTTTCAGTCTCGCGATCTGGTCAGCTATGAGAGGAAGGGGGTACCGATCCGCGACGGTGTTTTTATTTAATGCTCGGAAGTCTACAGATAATCTATCTGAACCGTTCTTTTTTTAACAAGTAATATAGGGCTTGCGAATGGTGAATTACTCGGTCTTATGATTTTTGCTCGGATCAGTTCGCCTATCCTCTCTCGAACTATTCTCCGCTCCTCCTCGCTGAGTCTATAAGGGCTTCGTTGCACGGTGACGTTGGGATCAATTAAACGAATTTCTAATTGGCCCGTATTTACACGATTTCGCGGGAAACCCGTAATAAATGACTCTTTGAATTTTTCGAGAACAGAAATCAATCGATCTTTATCGTTACCAACTACATCAGTGTCGACCTCGTTAATGTTGACCGCATCTTCCGCAACTCTGCTACAAGCGTTAACCATTTTTGTCTTACAAATATCGACACTGTTTCGTGTAACATTCACGTCGAAACCTTGGCTCAAAATTTCACGACCAATCATGATATCGTATTTTAAGTAATTATCAGCAAGGGCATGAAAAGTTATCTCCAATGTAAAACCGTTAATACATACAGTGGATAAGATCTGAGATGTACTGTTAACGCAAGTATTCCCTATGCCTCGCATTACTACTACATCAGTCGTTCGTTTGCCAGAAAATTTCGAGGCTACGGATTCTTTGATTAATGAGCATTCGGCTCCGGAATCGAAATAAAATGGGAACGACTCACCCAGATGACTTAATTTACCAGCTGGAGGCTCTACCACGCTGGAGTCGTCTCGACGTTCGTTCTTGAAGCCGGGTTTTCTGTTCTGCAGTTGCGGACAATCAGGTGCGATATGGCCCTCCGCGCGACACTTGAAGCAAACCACCTTGGACGATGTGGCTGGGCGGTTTCTTTCCTGGTGTCGTGTATCGTTCCGCTGTTCGCTATGCATCCTGGTAGCCCGATAGCTTGCACCGTTTGGCTTCGAGTTCCGTCGGTGAATTTCCTGGCGAAGATGTCAGCGTCAGCTCCTGGGGATTCGGTCTCCGACGGTCGTTCTCTGGATAGCCTTATTAACGCCGAGGCGGCTATCCCTTTGCCACCACAACGCGAAAGGAATTGTTCTGTCTTGTATCGAGTAGTCTCGGTCTTTGCTCCTTAGGCTGAGTTATCCGGTCCACGATTTTCATGAGTTGTTCCAAGGTGACACATGGGCTTGATCCCACTTCTGATGTCGGGTTAACATTAAGATTTAAGGCGCGTAACGATTCTTCGTTTGAGTTAGCCATCGTTTTACAAGACAGAGATTATATTTACGCGAATATACAAGATTTTACAAAATATTATGAATATTGAGTTTAATGAATGATAAGATTATCAGACGATAAGTTTAACTAATAATTAGATTAAAGAATAATAAGTTTAACGAACAATAAGAGGTACGAATAATATGTCTTACGAATAATAAATTTAACGAATAATGAGATTAACGATTCATAGGTTTAACGAATAATGAATTTAATTAACGCTATTAACAATGTTTCCGGGGTTCAAAAGAATCCACGGTCAACAGTATAACTCTTTACTATGCGTAGAATAATTTTAAACACAAAAATACGATTGCTGAGACACTCGGTAAATTGGTCGATGTATCACTTTCCAAGGCGATCACACGAATGAATATCTGATGAAAATCTTTTTCGCTATACGACTGCATTTGTTTGTTATATGCTCGCTGGAGACATCGAGAAGGTTCCAATCGTTGTTGCTAGGCAATTTCTGTCAAAAGTTTGTTGTATACTCTTTGGAAACATCGAGAAAGATCCAAACGCCGTTACTCGGCAGTTTCTGTCTGGAGATTGATTCCTAATACAACGTGTGTCCCATTATATCGACATCTCTGAAGTACAATTCTATGTGATTTCTACGGAGAACAATACAACCGATCCACACCTTCGTCAGGCAAAACGTTTATCCCGTGACCGTCGCTACGTTCGGCGACCAGTTGTCACATCGAACCCACTTTCGCTTTCACAAATGTCAAACAATTACAAATGACAATTGCTTAATTACAGTTATGATAAAATCTAGGCTAAAGCATTAGAAGGCTTCCTCAAAATTGCAAAGGGAAGGCTCCGGTTTTCCTTTCATCTCCGACACGGCCATTCTATCACACGTCCTCGTGTGCAGTTAAAATACAGAGTTTTTTTAACATTAGACTCGGTGTAACTGATATTATTTACCATTCGATTAGATGTTCCAAATAAGTCAGGGGTCCAGTTCAACAACAAAGCTCTGTTCGAAGATTTGGCAAGCAAGGAAATGAAAGAGAACTCAAATTAGTGTTATAGTTTGTATTCAAAGTGCCAGTTGCACTCCGTAAGTCACCAGTCAGACCGCAATGACACGACAGATCATTTTCGACTCCGCACAAAGCTCTCAGTTTGTTGGATCATATCACCACGTTGGGTGCATTACGAAAGGCAAAAGACACCAGTAAGGATATTATAGAAAGCGCAGGGCACCAGTGAGGATATTATAGAAAGTACAAGCACTACACTGGGAGTATTATAAAAGGCGCATACACTACACTGGGAGTATTATAAAAGGCGCATACACTACACTGGGAGTATTATAAAAGGCGCATACACTACACTGGGAGTATTATAAAAGGCGCATACACTACACTGGGTATATTACTATGACCACAATGCGGTATTAATAATTCCCAGAAATCAATGTGCTCGCATCGTTATTATCACTGTCGCTGTCATCACCGCAGACGTCCAACTCAGCAGGAATGTAACCATCTGGTATCTTTCTCAACTTGTCGTGTCTATCCTTATATGACCGTTTGCCATCTAGAGTTTTTAAAGTATATCTATCCCCCTCTAAAACTTCCGTTATCATGAATGGACCCTTGAATTTCGGATCTAGCTTCGTTTGGTTTCTTTCCTCGTTCTTACGTAACACAAAGTCACCGAGATTGAACCTAACTATCTTCGCTTTCGTTTTGTCAAACCTGTCTTTATCATAACTGGCGCAAGTCTCTATGTTCTGTATCGCCTGTTGCCTTACATTGGAGATGTCTACTTCTTTTTCCTCAATATTATCAGGCAACGATAAGCCGTAGGGCCTTGGTGCCTTCCCAATTAATAATTCCAGAGGACTTGATTTGGTGTCACCTAACAGCGGACGGGCAGCGTTCGAAGAATTCCTAGACGGAGTTGGTGACTGCGTCAGGCGACGACTCCCCCGACAAGTGCTCGTCCTGGGAGACTTCAACGCACACTCCACGGAATGGGGGAACGCCAGGACCAACGCGAGCGGCCGCATGCTATCAAACTGGGCCGCGGGACTTGGACTTGTGTTAGTGAACAGGGGCTCGACCAGTACCTGCGTGACGTGCAGAGGGAGCTCCATTGTTGACATAACATGGGCCTCCCCCGAGGCATTCAGGCGGAAATCAGGCTGGAGAGTGGCCGAAGGGGTCGAGACGCTGTCGGACCACCTCTACATATTCATGGAGGTGGACGCACCTGGACCTGGAATGCCGACGACAAACGACGGGCGCGGCCCGCCGAGGGGGAGACACGCGCGCCCACCACCTAGATGGAAAATAAAGGAGAGGAATGAAGATCTACTCCGGGCGGCTGCTATAGCAACAGCTTGGAGCTGGGAGGCCTCAACATCGACGACCGAAGCAGACGTGGAAGAGGAGGCCGAGAACCTCCGCCAAGCCATGACAGCAATCTGCGACGCATCCATGCCACGAGCCACACCGGGCACGGTGCGAAGCAGAGCAGTTTACTGGTGGAACCCCGACATCGCGGAACTGAGGACGAGATGTGTCCGGGCTCGAAGACAGTACCTAAGGGCCCGCCGCTGGCTACGACGCGACGAAGAAGAAGTCTCCTTGCGCTACCGGACGTACCGCGCGCTACGGCGCTCGCTACAAAGGGAAATTAAAAAAGCGAAGGACCGTGCCTGGTCCGAACTGGTCGAAACAGTCGAGTCGGATCCATGGTGGAGGCCATACAGGACGGTGACACAGAAACTACGCGCGAAGGACCCCCTGACAACGGCGGAAATGGAACCTGCGCTGCTGACGCGGATCACCGGAACGCTCATTCCCCCACAAGAAAACAGAGAGGCGGAACGGCCACGGGAAACGACACGACCGCTGGACTGGAGGGACGACTGGGAAGTCACGGAGGAGGAGATATGGGAGGCAACCAGAAGAATGACCGCCCGCAACGTGGCACCGGGCCCGGACGGAATCCCTGGCCGGATCTGGGGGGAAGTGATGGGGGTCAGGGCCCCCAGACTCCGGCACCTCTTCACAAGATGCCTGAGGGAGGGAGTCTACCCCCGGGCGTGGCGGACGGCGAGGCTGGTCCTGCTCCATAAAGAGGGCCGACCGACGACCTCGCCGTCAGCGTACCGGCCGATATGCCTACTGGACGAGGTCGGCAAACTACTCGAGAGGGTAGTCGCCGTCCGGTTGGAACGACACATAGCGGGCCAAGTGCCAGGTTTGCACGAAAGCCAGTACGGCTTCCGGAAGGGGCGCTCGAGGATTGACGCGGTCAGACGCGTACGAGCGATTGCGGAGGACATGGTCTTCCGGAAAGGCGTGGCGCTGGCGGTTTCCCTGGACATCGTCAGTGCGTTCAGCACCATGCCATGGGACAGGATAGTGACGGCCCTGGAGCACTTCGAGATTCCCAGCTACCTCGTCCGATTGATCCGAGCCTACCTCGACGACAGGTGGTTGTGTTACACCAGTAAGGAAGGAGAGGAAAAGCGATCCGTTGAGCGTGGCGTCCCGCAGGGCTCGGTGCTGGGCCCCATACTATGGAACGTTGCGTACGACGAGGTACCACGATGCCCGCTACCCCCAGGCGCGGCCATAGTATGCTATGCGGACGACACCCTAATCCTGGTCGAGGGTCGTGGCTGGCACGAGACGCTGCGCATTGGCGGAATCGCAACGGCCTGTGCGACCCGTGCCGTGGACGAACTGCGCCTGAGTCTCCCCTGCGAAGTCGGAGGCCACCTGGTTCTTTGACAGGAAGAGGCGAGGGACACCACCGCCCGGCCTATGCATAAACATGGCAGGTAAAACCGTCCGGGTGGGATCACAGATGAAGTATCTGGGACTCACCATCGACAGCCAGTGGACGTTCGAGCCACACTTCGACTCACTGATCCCGAAGGTGTCAGCGGCTGCTAATGCCCTGTGCGTCCTACTACCGAACATCGGCGGGGCCGGAGACGCGGTGCGCCGACTTTACGAGGGCGTCGTTCGGTCACGAGTGATGTACGGGGCCCCAGTATGGGCGGACGACCTGATGGCAAGCCGTCGCAGCATTCTGCTCCTGAGAAGACTGCACAGAATGACCGCCATCAGAATCATTAGGGGATACCGGACGGTGTCGCACGCGTCGGCGTCCACCCTAGCCGCGTCTCCCCCGTGGGAGCTGCGGGCGCTGGCGCTCAAAAAGAGATACACCCGCCGGAGAGAATGGCACCCGGGAGAAGACCCCACCGAGCAGGCGGCTTCAAACGACACAGGAACCGCCGAAGAGGACACATGGAACCTGTGGCGATCCCAACTGATCAACGGGAGAAGCGAACACCGAGGCGCGGATGCGGTCCTACCAAACTGGAAGGCATGGAGGAGCCGCCACGGCCTCCCACTCACATTCAGGATGACACAAGTACTCACCGGACACGGCGTGTTCGGCGAGTTCCTGAAGAGAAAACGGCGAGATACGACAGACATCTGCCTCCACTGCGGAGAGGGCAGGGACACAGCGCAGCACACCCTGGAGCTCTGTCCGGCGTGGGAGCTGCTCCGCTACACCCTGCGGCACGCCGTAGGAGAAACGTTGACCCCCTCAGCGATTGTGGAAGCGATGTTGAGAGGGTCACATGAATACGAGACCGTCCGCCTCTTCTGCGAGCGAGTTATGCTCGCGAAGGAGCGAGCGGAAAGGGAGAGAAAGAAAAACTCTCAACCCTGCAGGATAAGACGATGGAGAAGGATGGCAGTCAGACGACCCAGAGCCGCCCCGCCTCCACCGCAATGGACTACGACCAGAAGAAGTGACAGCACTAGGGGTAACGACATCCCCCTAACGCCTACTCAATAGCCGGCTCGAAATAGAGAACGCGTGAAGTGGGTGCAACTGAAGTTAATTCATAAGAGAATCCTGGAGCATCCCTGTCATACGCGTCGGGTGGTCATCGTGGAGCTTTAGTTGGTAAGAGTCCGACACTACTCTGCTGTTACGCAATTACTGGAACAGCGGAGTGTCCATGTGGATTTCTCCACGCAAAAAAAAAGAAAAAAAAATTTGTATGTGAGTTACTCTGGCTTATCAATATGCCGTGTTCAAAGTTGGCCAAGCTGAATACTGTCACAGGCCTCTATCTTCCTTAATAAGAGCTGTAGGGGATCGAACAATGAGACTACCAATATGTGTACTCGTTAATGTATTTGAAACAGATCTTGTCGCGAAACGATATCTATACAGACGTTTAGTCACACTTTATACTGAATCGTTTGCGATCACGTTCGTTTATTCATTATCGTCAGAAGAAGGCCAAAAGATACAAATTCGTCTTGTTTTACGGTTACATGTAGCGGCGCCATTGTTTTGCCCGGAGTTTATAATTCCTTACAATACCTCTTGATATTCCGAAGCAAAACAACAACATTGTTTGAAGCATATTCTAATTCTTGTGCCGCTACAGAGCTTTTTAAGGCATGGATAAATTGAATGCATCTTTGTTGAGTCTAGATGATCCAGAATGGCGAACTACCGCAGGTAGAGCAACTAATCGAAATATTAGACATGCACATATACGTAATATGTTTAACATGAATAGGAAATTGTTTTGAAATTTAACAATCATTGCAATAATTACATCGGTTCGAAAGTCGTATTACTAGATACTTATTGTAATATCGTAAAGTAATTCGAATTAGAAATCAGTTGAAAATAGAAAAACCGTGTACGCCGCGATTCTGTGGTTCGTTTACATTTAAGAGTGCCTACGTGACTAAAGGCACGTAGTTGGTAGTTCTTACATAGGTATGAGGGAAACAATAGACAACGGTAGAAGAAGGACGGTTTCGCTACGCAAGGTGAGTCGAAAAGTGTGCGTGTTGCGAGAATCAGAGCTAATTGACTCGTCGAAGAGTAGAGTCGTTAGAGGTATCGAGTCGTCGAAGAGTAGAGTTGTGAGAATTGATAGAGTTGTTAGAGGGAGAGAGTGTGTGTGTGTGTTAGATTCGTTGTGACGAGAGTGGTCAAATAACTGTAAAGTTATTTGATATAGATACGAGTATTGCATTTAGTTTCCGTTAAATAAATATCGTTTCCTGTCCAATTTATATATGTATTTTCAATTTAATATTAATAAGTTGCAAGTAATCGGGAAAAAATTTCTATCCTTATTTTCCGATATTACATTATTTTCACAGATTTCAATTCACTTATCCATTGATTGATATTAGGACAAATGAGGAACTTCGCATCTTATTAGATTAACAAATAAAATATATTGTTCCTGATAAATGGTATGCAGAATAGTATTGGAAATAAAAGACTGGTTTATATTACAGTTCAAGTGACTGATAGTAGGAAAGCAGTTATGGAAAGTGAGGCAACGTATTATAAAATTGAATCCCTAATTATAGCATGTAGATAGTATTTTGAGTGTGGACGGAGGACAAAATTATGCACATTCATTTTTCAATTCCAAGGAAAAACATCATCGATGAGTCAGTTGTCAAAACACGATGGAAACTGCTCCTTGTTAATTGAGCAAGTTTGATATAATTACACAAGCTAAAGATTTAACTTGAAATTTGTTTGAGGAAATTTATTTTTGCTTATACCTGATGTCAAGCGCGGTATTAAGTATCATGCTTTTATAACTATTGTTTTAAATATTTTTGTGTTGAAATATTGTCGTTTGGGTGTCTGTTTTGTACTGGAGGAGTACCCGAAAA